>NC_080742.1:91904913-92207943 GCF_020826845.1 Diceros bicornis minor | reverse complement strand
ATCACGAGTGATTTTACCTCCATGTCAACATTTGGCAATGTCTGGAGACATTTTTAGTTGTCACAATGGGGGCCAGAGGGCACGCAGGTATTGGTATCTCGTTGGTATAGGCCAAGAATATTGCAAATGTTCTACAATGCAGAGGACCATATCCCACAAAAGTCTGGCCTAAAATGTCAATAGTACCAACAGAAACCCTCCTCTAAGCACACAACATAGAAGGCCCACTGTCAGATTAAACCCAAATGTGTTCTCTACAGAAAATCCACTTAAAATATGAAAAAAAAAAAAAAGATGATCACCAGAGGCAGGAGTTGGGGTAGATAAAATGAGTGAAAGTGGTCAAAAGGTACAAACTTCCAGGGCCGGCCCGGCAGCATAATGGTTAAGTTTGCACACTCTGCTTCAGTGACCCGTAGTTTGTAGGTTCGGATCCTGGTGCAGACCTAAACACTGCTCATCAAGCCATGCTGTGATGGCGTCCCACATATAAAATAGAGAGGAAGATTGGAACAGATGTTAGATCGGAGACAAACTTCCTCAAGCAAAAAGAGGAGGATTGACAACAGATGTCAGCTCAGGGCCAATCTTCCTTACCAAAAAAAAAAAACCAAAAGTACAAACTTTCAGTTATAAGACAAATAAGTCCTAGAAATGAATAGCATGGTAACTATAGTTAATAACATTATATTGTATATTTGAAAGTTGTTAAGAAAGTAGATCTTAAAAGTTCTCATCATTGGGGGCCAGCCCCGTGGCATAGGGGTTGGGTTTGCGCACTCCGCTTCAGCAGCCCGGGGTTCGCAGGTTCAGATCCCAGGCGCGGCCCTATGCACGATTTATCAAGCCATGCTGCAGTAGGCATCCCACATATAAAGTAGAGGAAGATAGGCATGGATGTTAGCTCGGGGCCAATCTTCCTCAGCAAAAAGAGGATTGGCAATAGATGTTAGCTCAGAGCCAGTCTTCCTCACATACAAAAAAATATATATATATACACATATATATATATAGCAAACTAAGAATAGAATGGATCTTCCTCAATATGAATACATACAAAAATTACAGAACATAATATTTAATAATGGTAGATATGTGACACTATGCATTTTTCAAAACTCATAGAATTGTAAAACACAAGAGTAAACCCTGATATAAACTATGGCCTTTAGTTAATAATAACTTATCAATATTGGTTTACCAATTGCAACAAATTTACCACACTAAGGCAAGATGTTAATAATAATAAGGAAAACTGGGTGGGAGAGATGGTGAGAAGTGGTATATGGGAACTGTTTATACTTTCTGCTCAATTTTTCTTTAAACCTAAGACTGCTCTAAAAAACAAAGTCTACTAATTAAGAAAAAAAGACCGACAAAGACACTGTTAATTCAACTGCAGGCCAAAGTAGAGTAATAGGAACCAGATTTATCTTCTCACCTGAAAGGACTAAGAAACTAGAAAAACATACAAAATAGCAGTTCAAGACACTGGACATAGGCAATGAAGGAGAATGATCTATGAGTGCTGGAGAAAAGAATGAGATAAACTCCAGGATTGCAAAAGCTTATTGCCTGAAGAGAGCACCTTGGCCATGGCGCAGGGAAAGGGAATGAAGATGGAGCCTGATGGTTCTCCTGAGTTGAGGAGATGAAACCAGTTTCTGGGGAGGACAGGGCGGCTAGAGTTTCACAAAGACAAGAGAACTGCTTACAGAGAGAACACCAGGAAAATGCAGACTCCACAGAGTCTTGAGCTAAGAATTCATCAGTTGATGAGTGTGAGGAAACTACACAAAGTCTGAAAAGTACCAACCAGCAAGATGAATGGGAACAATCTCCAGAGTTTGCACAGACCAAGAATAGTTTCTCTGCACAACAGCCTAAATGAACAATCTCATCATACACAAGGCATCATGGAGAATACTCAGACGGGTTCTACTTCAGTAGAGTAGGAGTTAAGTCCTAGGCAACACTGCTCTGATACTGTCTAACAAAGCTTAAAAGCAAGTCAGAAAGAAACAGCCTGGTTTTAAGTAACTTAACTACATCCTAGATCAGAGTGGAAGAATATTTAAAGGAATGAAAAAAATCCAGAACCCCAAAATGTAAAAGCCACAATGTCTGGTATCCAATAAAAACTATCAGGAATACAAAAAGCAGAAAAATACCAATGATGATGAGGAGAAAAACCAACCAATCAAAAAACCACCCTGGAGGACATGATAAAATTAGTAGATAAGCTAATAAGACAGTTATAGCCATAATCTGTATGTTCAAGAAGCTAGAGGAAATATTAAGCATTTTAGTAGAGACATCGAAGATATAAAAAAGAACAAAATCAAGCTTTTAGAGATTAAAAATGCAATGTCTGAGATGAAATACAGTAGATGAAATAGACAACAGATGAGTCATTGCAGAACAATCTATCAGTGAACTTGATCACATGGCAACAGAACTCCTCAAAATGAAACAGAGAGGAAAAAACCCAGGATCAGTGATCACTGGTGAAAAATCAAGAGGCTTAATACGCATGTAATTGGAATCCTCAAAAAAGAGGAGAGAACAGAAAAACTATTTGAGGGAATAATGCCCAAAATTTTTTGAAATGTGATGAATACTATAAACATACAGACTCAAGAATTACAATGAACCTTAAAAAAAAAAGAAGAAAAATACACCAAGACACATCATAATCAATTGCTTAAAATCATTGATAAAGAGAAAATCCTACAAACATTCAAATAAACAGGACACTTTGTGTGGAGAGGAACAAAAGTAAGAAAGAAAGAAGATGCCTTATCATAAGCCGTGCACAGCAAGAAGACAGTGAATATCAAGATGGAAAAAAAAAAACCTTTCAATCTATAATTCTATAGCCAGAAAAAGAGCTCTAAGATAAAGGCAAAATAAAAATTTATTCAGACATAAAAATACCAAAAGAATTAATCAGCAGTAGATCTGCACTATGAGAAATAGTAAAAGAATTCCTTCAGGTAATGGGAAAATAATACCTGAGGCAAATACGGATATACACAAAGGAATGAAGGGCATTGGAAAGGGTAACAGCATGTGTACTCATTTTTTTAAAACTATTTTTCTTATTACTTAAAGATCTTTAAAAGATATGTGACTGCTTTAAATAAAAATAATAAGAATTAACTTTTAAGATGATAACATGTAGAAATGTATGACAACAACAGGACAAAAGACAAGAGGGGACAATTGAACTTCACTATGATAAAGTTCATATACTGTATGTGATGTGGTATAATTATCACTTGAAAGTAGACTGTGACAATTTAAAAATGTATACTATAAATTTTAAAGCAGATAACTAACATAACACAACAAATGGTGATAGCTAATAAAACACCAAAGAAAAAATGGAATAATAAAATAATAATTAAAAAATGGAATAATAAAAACGTTCATTAATGCCAAAGCAGGGAGGAAAAGAGAGAAAAGTGAATAAAGAACAGATGGGACAAATCGGAAATAAATAGCAAGATGTTAGATTTAAAACCAACCATATCAATATTCACATTAAATGTAAATAGTCTAAATACATTTTTAAAAAGTAGATATTGTCAGATTGGATAAATAAGCAAGAATAAAATTTTTAAAATGTTAAAAGTTTTTAAAAAGTAAGAATAAACTACATGCTGCCCAAAAGAATTACATATTAAGTATAAAGACATAAGTAGGTAAAAGAAATAGGATGGAAAAGGATATATCATGCTAACAATAATAAAAGAAAGCTTGTTGGTTATATTAATATTGGACAAGTTTATTTAAGGAAAAAAGGACATTGGGGCCAGACCAGTGGTGCAAGCAGTTAAGTGCACACACTCCGCTTTGGCAGCCTGGGGTTCGAGGGTTCGGATCCTGGGCGTGCACTGACACACCACTTGTCAAGCCATGCTGTGGCGGTGTCCCATATAAAGTGGAGGAAGATGGGCACAGATGTTAGCTCAGGGCCAATCTTCCTCAGCAAAAAAAAAAAGGGGAGGATAGGCATAGGATGTTAGCTCAGGGCTGATCTTCCTCACCAATTAAAAAAAACAAATTAAAAAGAAAAAAAGAACATTAACAGGGATAAAGAGCATCATTTCATAATTATAAATGAATCAATACATCAAGAGAACATAATAATTGCAAATATTTATGTACCTAATAATAATAGAACTTCAAAATATATTAATCAAAACTTGATAAAACCTCAAGGAGAAATAGAGAAATCTACAATTATAGTTGGAGATTTCAACAACATCTTCTCAAAAATTGATAAAACAAGTAGACAAAAACTCAGTAAGGACATAGAAGACATAAACAATACTATTGACCAACATGATCTAATTGATGTTTATAGAACATTCCACTCAATAGCAGCAGAACATACAATCTTTTCAATTGCACATGCAACACTTAACAAGATAGACCATTTTCTAGGCCATAAACATAAAGACTCATTTATTTAAAAAAAAAAAAAAAAAAAAACCTTAAATTGTACAAGGTGTATTCTCTGACCCCAGTGGAATTTAATTAGAAATTAATGAGAGAGATATCTGAACAAATCCAAATATTTGGAAACTGTTCTTCTAAATTTACAAGTTTAAGAAGAAATCTAAAAAGAAATTAGAATACTTTGAACTGAATGAAAATTAAAAGACAACATATCCAAATTTGTGGGATACAGCTAAGGCAGTATTTAAAAAGAAATTTAAAGCATCAAATGCCTATATTGGAAAAAAGAGAAAAGGTCTCAAATCAATGTTGTCAATTTTCACCTTAAGAAACAAGAAGAAGAGCAATTTATCCCAAAGAAAATATAGGAAATAAAATAAAGATCAGAGTAGAAAACAGAAAAACGATAAAAATCAGTGAAACTAAAAGCTGTTACTTTGAGAAGGTCACTAAAGTAGATAAACTTATAGCCAAGATGATCGGGAAAAAAAGAGAGAAGAAATAAATTATTGATACCAAAACTGAGAAAGATGACATTGCCACAGATTCTATATATAGGAAAGGAATTAAAATGACAATTTTGAACAATTGTGTGCCAATAATTGACAACTTAGATGAAATGAAAAATTCTTTGAGAGATATACAGAACGAAAGCTCAATCAAGAAGAAATATGTAACCTGAATAATGACATAGCTATTTTTATTTTTTTCTGTGTGAGGAAGATCAACCTTGAGCTAACATCTGATGCCAATCCTCCTCTTTTTTTTTTTTTTTGCTGGGGAAGATTGGCCCTGAGCTAACATCCATGCCCATCTTCCTCCACTTTATATGGGACACCACCACAGCATGGTTCGACAAGCAAAGCGTTGGTGCACGCCCGGGATCCTAACTGGTGAACCCCGGGCTGCCGCAGCGGAGCACGCACACTTAACTGCTTGCACCATCCAGCCAGCCCCATGACATAGCTATTTTTAAAACTATTTTGTAGAAAAAAATTCAATCCATGTAACTAAACCAATAGTCTATATATAGGCCTGCACAGGGGGCCGGACCCGTGGCTTAGTGGTTAAGTGCACACGCTCCGCTACTGGCAGCCCAGGTTCGGATCCCGGGCGTGCACTGACACACCGCTTGTCTGGCCATGCTGAGGCCACATCCCACATACAGCAACTAGAAGGATGTGCAACTACGACATACAACTATCTACTAGGGCTTTGGGGAGAAAAAGGGAAAAAAAAAAAAAGGAGGAGGATTGGCAACAGATGTCAGCTCAGGGCCGGTCTTCCTCAGCAAAAAGAGGAGGATTGGCATGGATGTTAGCTCAGGGCTGATCTTCTCACAAGAAAAATAATAATAAAAAAAATAAAAGTATAGGCCTACACATATATGATGAATTGTTTTTTGACAAAAGTGCAGTGGCAAATTCTGTCAAGAAAAGGTGAACTTTTTTTATTGTTCTTTTTTTTGCTGAGGAAGATTCGCCCTGAGCCAACATCCATGCCAGTCTTCCTCTATTTTTTAGTATGTGGGCTGTCAGCACAGCATGGCCACTAACAGAGCAGTGTAGGTCTGCACCTGGGAATCAAACCTGGGCCATCAAAGCAGAGCGTGCTGAACTTTACCACTAGGCCCCTTTACCACTGGAATGGCCCCTGAGAAAAGGTGATATATTGTAGGTTAATTATAAATCAAAAAAACTTTTAAAAAAACAGATAACTTGATTTTCTCAGAGAGGAAAGGTAAGAAATGATGAATATAATAGAATACCTAAAAAAAAATTCTGAATGGAAGATCTAAGTGAATTAAGAAATAAAGGAATAATTATGATACTAATAATAGCTAATGTGCATTACTCAGTTAATGTGCAACAGGCATTGTAATAATTACCCTAGTACATGTAGTGTAGGCTGTCATAGCAACAGTGTTGGCTGTTGACAGCTCACAGTTGAGTCTCTCTCTGGTATTGCCCTCTGTCAAAGAAAGCTGCCCACTCAAGGCCTCGGTTCTGAGGGGTTACTTGCATCCAGTGACTGGTCCAGGCAGTAGTGCAAAGATGTGCCCCCTTCCTTTGATGGAGACATCTACAGACATTCCAGCTACAGAGCTTCCTGTGGAATCAAATGACTCTGCTGTGGCAACTGCAGAGTAATTCACTTCTCCCTCTGCCCAATCCTTCAATCTCCTATAAGTATCGATTCCCAGGAACTTCTCCCATTAACGTCCTGTATGCAAATATCAGAGCCTCAGAATCTATTTCCCAAGGAAATGAATCTGAGATAGCTGATTATCTTATTTAATCTGCCGAACAATTCTCTAAGGTATATTCTGTTAGTATCTAGGTTTTACAAGTGAGGAAAGAGTTGAGGTTAGAAATTTTAAGTAACTTGTCCCAAATCACGAGGACAGTAGTTGGAGGAGCTGGTAAAGCACTCAGCTGTATGATGCCAAACTATACAGCTTCCTGGAACTGGTTGCATCATGACTAAATCATTAAAATCAAACCTAATGTCTTTTTTTGATAGCATTTTCAGGTTGGCAGATTAACTAAATGCTTAAGGCATAGTTTATCTTGATGCATCAAAGTGTCTAGAATAATAACTTTATAAGTATAAAGTGAAATGAGATATAAATGATGGTATAGATAGACAAATTAACAGCTAAGTGAATCACTGTACCCAACGAGTGCTGATTAATAGGGCTGTGTCAAACTAGCCTGTGTAGTTTTTGAGGACAACATATTGTTAATGCTTACACAGGCCTGCCACATATTTAGCACTGATAAATGCTTGTGGAATTTAATTGAAACCCTCAGGAGTCCCTGATGGATGGTCATTAAGCCCTATCCTTGACCTTGTCTTATATGATATTTATACCAGTGAATTGAATGAAGCCTGCAATCATACTTATAAAATCTGCCATAAATGTTCCAGTAAAATAGTGCTAATAAATTACACAATAAAACTCAAAGATATCTAATTCAGCAATATTTATTCAAAAAACATTTATTGAGCAGTCAATATGTATCAGATCCTCTTCTATACACTGAAGCCACAAAAATAATTAAAATATTTTTGATTGTCTCGTACAAGACATCATTTAATAGATTTTATGAGAAGTGCTAGATTTACTTTCAAAAAAAAGAAATTACATTATTTAGTGTAACTGGTTGAGGCATTGGGTTGGCATTGGGTTGATTATACAATTATGGGAAATCTAACAGCATAATATTGTTAGCAAGATTTTCTGAGTCAAATTTATGCTGAGTTAATAGAAACACAATAGCCAGATAAATAAAAGGCAGAATACC
This sequence comes from Diceros bicornis minor, assembly GCF_020826845.1. Classification (NCBI taxonomy): domain Eukaryota; kingdom Metazoa; phylum Chordata; class Mammalia; order Perissodactyla; family Rhinocerotidae; genus Diceros; species Diceros bicornis. The sequence continues at coordinate 92,200,168 of NC_080742.1, read as the reverse complement.
CAGCTCTATTCTGACCTGTTCAGACCACATCTACAATACCATATTCAATCTGAGCACCACATTAAAAACATCACAGCCAACCAAACATTAGAAAATGACACACACACTAGCAATTACCCAGATTAAAGCAGCTAGAATACTCTGGTACCTGTACTCTACGAAAAATAAACGAAGGGGCTAGAATTATTTAACCTTAAGAAATGAAGGCTGACAAAAGACATAACACATTAACTGAGGGCTATTATGTCAAAGAGAGAAGGCTTGCTCTCTGATGCCTCAGAGAGGGAGGTGAAAGAAAATCAGAAGGAAGCACATTTTGGTGTTATCTAGGAAAGAACTTTGTAACAACTACACCGATTTCCAAAGAGGAGTGTCGTCTCTCAGCATACGGAGAGTTTTCTCTTCCTGAGACGTACTTTTACAAGCAGCTGCATGATGTTCGTTGAGCCCCACACCTTCTGAAGTGTCTTCCACTTCTCAAGAACAGAGAGACCTTTTTGCTTTAGGATATACCGCTTAATGGAGAGAATGTCGTTGTGGTTTTTCACAGAATTCATGTATCCAGAAAAATAATGCGTGGATTTTATTTCCTACAATAATATATTTTCTCCCCAGAATATATCCAGATAAACTTACTGAGGAAAACCAAATTCAAAACGCAACAATCTTAGTGGAATAAATTTCAACAAATGGATCTTATGCCTTATTCTATTTATTTAAAAAACTCAGATTGTTAATGATGCCATCAAGATCCTTCCTGACAATATGTGTTAGTCATTTGTCTCCTGACACCCCTGTGCCCTATAATTTATGGTGTCATTTCAAATCATCAGGCAATTCCTGTACATCCTGAATTCAGGGAATACGGATCACTATAGCTACTACTTTTGGTTTCAATTTAATAAACTGAAACAGAACAATAAATTTTTATGTATATATCATAAATACGATTTGCATTTTTTTCTTTTTTGGCCAAAAGATAAATAATGTAAGACAAAAAATACTAAATAAAATTTTCAATTTTTCCCGACGAGATAATTAACAAGTGTTCTAAACACTGGGTGTGTTAATTGAAACTAGGTAAATACTTTTGGGTTATCTGTTCCCTAAAGAGACTTAACATTCTTTCTTTTTTGCTAAGATCCAAAGAAGACACTCTTATGTCCCTCAAAATGGTGAAAACCACTCATGTACCATTCATTGGAAAAGGCAGAGTACTAGCCAGGTATAGAACAATGAACCTTGGCCTCAAATCCTTTCATAAAAAAAATTAAATGACTTGGTGATTTTTATAAGGTTAACCTCTTTAAAAAAAAAAAAAGCTCTCATATGATGGCTAGTAATGTCAAACACCACACATTTTTCTTACAATAGATATTAGCTGTAAAATACATCTCTTCTCAATTTGTAAAGAAGTTAATGATTCATTATATGCAAGTATCTACTCTGAACACCTGATTTAACAGAAATCAAACAATGTGTTATGATTCCAGGACAAGGAACTAATTAAAGAACAGAAAGTTGTGATTTTCAGTTTGGGATATTGTGTTAGAAAACACAGATACGAAGAAGTAAAGTAGTCAGTTTATAACACTTTTCTGTGGAATTTAGTAAGAGCTAAAACTTAGAAAAAAATATTTGGAGGGTAATTTGCAGGAAGAATTTTGATGGAACTGTACAATAACTTTTAGCTTTGAGAAAATCTAAATCCTTACCAACATCCTGATACAAATATGAAAGAAGCACCTATTATTTGCAGTTATTCTAAGAACAAGGATAAAAAGAGATTTAAGCAGTGTACCCTTTCCTTATTGAGCTTAAAGTTTAGCAATCAGGGATAGGAGATAGACTTTATCATGAGTGCTACAATTAATTTATAATGGCTTCCTGGAGTGCTATATAGAAAAGGAATCTGATATAATGCCAAAGCTTTACAGGAAAGGGAGCCATTTTTATTTACTGAAGCTTGCTGTTGGCATTGGAGAGAGTAGTGACATAATGTAAATAGATGTGTGCATCATGGTTTATAGCACAGGCTCAGGAGCCAGACAGCCTGGGTTCAGAAAAAATAAGTATACTAGCATATACTGTTAGTCACATATTCATGTTTCTATATATATACAGAGAGAGAGAAAGAGAGTTAAAGAGAAACATATTGTACTGTGTGTGAGTGTATATATGGATGATAGATAGATCACACGCAAATAACTTAGACTATTCTGTGCCCAGAAACCAAGGGAAGACTTTATAGAAAAAGTGGAAACTAAACTGTCTGTAGGAAAGGCTAGGAACTAAACATATGAAAGGGAATTTAACCACAGGATGGGCTGGGCCGACCAAAAGCAATAATTAGGTTATTCCAGAACAAAATGGGAATATCCAGTTTTTTTTCTGGTTGACTTCTTTGGATGAAATAGAAGTTTCTTTAAAAAGCTACGGAGAACACAGAATGCCAGGACAAGGATTGTGGACATTAGTCTATTCTTTAGGGAATAATTGATATTTTTTAAACAAGGAATTATTGTATCTTAGAAATAGTGACTCATAAAACTGTGTTGGGGGGCCATCCCAGTGGCGTAGTGGTTAGATTCACACACTCTGCTTCTGCGGCCTGGGGTTCACAGGTTTGGATCCCAGGCGTGGACCTACGCACTGCTTATCAAGCCATGCTGTGGCAGGCGTCCCACATATAAAATAGTAGAGGAAGATGGGCAAGGACGTTAGCCCAGAGCCAATCTTCCTCAGCGAAAAGAGGAGGATTGGCAACGGATGTTAGCTCAGGGCTAATCTTCCTCACCAAAAAACAAAAACAGAAACAAAAAAAAAAGTATGCTGGAGGACTTCTGGAAGCTCAAGGAAAATAGTAGCCATGCAAATACGAATTCCTGCACAGATCCTCCAAAAACCTATATAGATCAACAAGACAGTATATTTTGACAAAGTAGAAAGAATGTGAGCTTAAAAATATGAGGAGGAAAGAGAGGAGCAGCCTGGACCTGGTGCCACAGAGATTTCCATTTCTCCAGACCTCATTCAAAAACTTAATGGGTTAATACCGGTAAATGGGTCACAAGAGGGCACTCATCTATACTACATTTCCTTCCATGAGAAGTTATTAGCTGTTGGCTCTGAGTCGACACTAATCTCCAGGGACTCAAAATGCCCATATGGTCCATCAATCAAAGTGATGAATTATGGAAATCAGGTATATTTGGAGTCTTGTCAGTAGTCCAGCTTACAATGAGTCCAGTGGACCTGAGAGACCATTCTGAGTTTCTTCTACTTTGGAAAGTACACTATACAAACATCAAAATCTCCATAGTTTTGTGTATGTATGTGTTTGTGAGAGCTATCACAGTAGAAAAGATCAAAGATAACTGCTTCCCCCAGAATAAATAAAACAAAAGTAATATGCATTTCTGGAGGAATTTCAAAAATTAATGCCAAGAGTAAAGACCTGAAAGATGCAGGGGTGGTAATTCCTATTGTCTTCCTGAATCACTCAACTCTTTGGCTAATACAGGGGCTTAATGGATCTTGAAGGGTGATAGTAGATTATCATAAACTTAATCAGAGAATGATATAAATCACAGCTCCCATTGAAAATATGGTGCCTTTACTGGTGCAAATCATTGGATCCCCTTGCACCTGGTATGCATTTATGCACCTATTGAACTGGTGAATGTTTTTTCTCAATCCTAATTAATAAAGACAATCAGAAGAAGATGACCTTTATCTGGCATGTACAGCAGTACAACCTTTCTGTCTTACCTCAGGGTTGTTTATATTCTCCTCACCTCTGTCATAATATAGTCTGCAGAGACCTGCTTGTATCCCAGAGAACATCGTGCTAGTATTTAACATGATTGCATTATGCTAATTAGACCTGGAAAAGTAGTATTCTGTTAGGAAGACACATGTATATTGGCAGGTGATAGGCAAACCCCTTGAAAAGTCAGAGTCCTGCTGTATCAATGAAATTGCTAGAGTTCAGTGTTCTAAAACACATCAAAATATCCCCTGTAAAGTGACTGTCTCTCCCTTGTCTAATAGCTGTAGCTCTTTTAGTGTGGCTAAGCAGATTGCACATAAAAAATTTACTTAAAAATTCTCGTCTCACCAAACTTTTGAATCTGCCTTTATGACAGAGGTCTGCAAACTTTTTCTTTAGAAGGCCAGATAGTAAATATTTTATACTTGTGCACTATATGCTCTTTTGCAGCTACTCAACTCTGCCATTGTAGCATGAAGCAGCCATAGACAACAAGTAGTGAACAGATATGGTTATGTTACAGTGAAACTCTATTGATAGGTAAGGCACCATATTTGGCCTGGGGGCCATAGTTTGTTGACCTCTATTTTATAACATGCCAGGAAGTTCTAGCATCCCAAGCTTATTGACTGTAGGGTCTAGGTTTAAATTAACCGGCCCCTCCCATTGGGAGAAATTGAAGCCAACTGAAGAGCAGGCTCGGTGAGGCAGTGCTTTAGAGACCAGCCTCCGTGGTCTCACCTAAAAGTCTTACTAATAGGAAACACCATCAAAAAATTTGCAGACCACATTTTAATAGTTAATACTGCATGGAGTATTGTCTTAAGATTTTTTAATGTATACTGTTTATACAGAGTGGGGGCATGCGAAAGTGCACACATGCACACTATTCCCTTAAACACTGGGGAATACCCTTTTGAGACATTTTCTCAAAATTTCAATCCTTCCTGCTTCATGGCTAAACGGAAATTTTTTTATGAACTCTGCGAGATGACACTATGAAATTTCTTGTTGCTTTGGAAAAGCAGTAAGATTCCTCTTCAATTTCACAAATCTAAAGATGCAGTTGCTGTGATCCTTCTTGAACTCACTACCCTCCAAATGAAATTTTTCCTCAGATATAGTGTTAACAATTAAACAGTCACCTTTCAATGTGTATTTAGTCGATTGTGTCTTCATGATCTTCATGATCTTGCATGTCAGTGTTGCCCATCTTAAATTATAGGAATTGATCATACCTGAAGCTCACATCTGTTTATGCTATGTTGAATACAAAGGCTCAGAACAATGCTCAGAAAGGTTACCAGCACAGGCCTAGGTGATTGTGATTTTCTATGACAGGGACCTCTCAACATGACAAAAGGAGAACATAAGGTCATCATTCTACCTCTTACAATCCTTCAATCCTTCCCAGACAGGTAACAAATTCCTTCTCCCATTTCTGCTGGGATATTGTGACTTGCTTATTACTTCTCTTTATAGGCAATCGATTTTTCTTATGCACTCCATGTCATCATTACTGTCTGAGTAATGTTAATGCATCCTCATCAATATAAATTGTTCTATTTTTGCTTTAATGATTTTTTTCTAATATTGAGAGTCAAGAATCCTTAACTCTTGACCTGATCTTCCATTTACTGTTCATGTAGCTTTAGGCAAAGCACTTCCCCTTCCTGGGCCTTAGCTTTCCATCTATACAAGGAATAGATTGTTGTAAAAGTTCAATTACAACAATTTCTAAATTCGTGAAACCCCTTCACTGATAGCAAACCACTTGTTCTTTCCTGCAAAGTTTAATATGCCTGTCTAGAAAACGAGAAGTATTTGGAGTTGTGATTAACTTAAAGTTAATGATTATCTTATGTTTTTCTTACTTGAAGATATTTCATTTAGACCCTGCATTGTATTCTCTTCTTAAAATAATATAGTGATGTATTTGACAATGTTGAACACTTCATCCTTTTGCACCTCTATGATTTCCACAATATTGTACTACGTCTCTAACCACTCCTTCTGAAGTCCCTTTTTCTGGCTCCTCATCTAGCCTTCCCCTAAATGTCTGTATTCCTCCAAGCTCTAGATTTTAATTTCTAGACACTCTTTACAAACTTCCTGGACAGTCTTATCCACACACATCGTTTCGAGTCCTATCTATACATTGATGGCTGCTAATCCACATCTCCAGCTCATATATCTCCGGAGCTGTACCCCTTCTGTTCAGCTACCTGTTTGAAATCTCCAATCAGATGTGGTACAAGACCTCAAATGCTATGTATAGGATGTTGAACCCATCACATTTCCCCAATATTCTGCTTCTTCTCTATGTTTCCTATTCTTATCAAATGTCACCATCATTGACCCAATTACTCAAGCTGGAAACCTGGAAATCATCTTTAAATCTTCCCATTCTCAATTCCTACATCCAATTAATGTCTGAAGAGTGTGACTGTGAGAAGTTAAAAGTTAGCTTCGCTTTTCATATAGCATAACAGGCCCCTGTGGACAAACCCCACCCCAAATAGAACATGAGGTTTGGTCCATATGAAAATAAGTTCATGAATTCATTTTGTACAAGTAGAATTAACATTTAAACAGTATATTCTTCCCTAAATTTGAAACTTATTTCCATGCTAAAATTAGTTAGATGATCTAAGTGAATTCTCGTCCTGCCAATTGGCTGCATTTTCTTTAGTTAGTTTAGTATGAACACACTCCAATCCAACCAGAAATACTCTTTTACTTTTACCCAAGTTAAACAATGCACATTTCTATCTAACTCTGCTTGCTTGAAAGAAACAATCTAAAAAGAGGCCCTGTGAGTTAAGGTTTGCACTAAATTCGAGAACTATGAAAAATTCTACTTTCTGTTAGCTTATAACACTCAATTTCCTTCGTACATATAAGATCAATGATTTGTTACACACGTTGATCTATTTCATGTTTAGTGACTGAAAAGATTCAAAAACACAAATACAAACAAAGCCCTGGACTCTTACATGGTCTCTCTTCCCCTTGTTTGAAGTTTTAGTTTCCTTCTACTGTAAGTAAAGGGACCTCCTCAGAAAAATATCCACTTAGGAACATGCACAAAAGCACTTTCAAGCATGTAAACTGCAGCCACAATAAACTGGATTTTAAAGTTACTTGTTTTTTTTTTTTTTAAAGATTTTATTTATTTATTTTTTCCCCCAAAGCCCCAGTAGATAGTTGTGTGTCATAGTTGCACATCCTTCTAGTTGCCGTATGTGGGACGCGGCCTCAGCATGGCCAGAGAAGCAGCGCGTCGGTGCGCGCCCGGGATCCGGGCCCGGGCCGCCAGCAGTGGAGCGCGCTCACTTAACCACTAAGCCACTGGGCGGCCCCTAAAGTTTTTTATTTTAAGTTTTTACAAAGTGTTTACTATGCACTAGGTACTCTTCTAAATACTTTATAAATGTTAATTTATTTAATCCTCAGAACAAGCCCATAAAATAGATATCTATAAAATCTGTAAAATCGAATAGTGCCCATTTTACAGATTAAGGAACTGATGCTCAGAGAGGTAAATTGCCTAAGATCACTGATGGAGGAGGTCATCAAGAGGACAGGACCTCTGGTTGACTCGAGAGCTGGACCTAGGCAATTGGAGGCTCCTCCCCCTCTCCCGTCCCTGGAATGTATGTTCTGCCCACTGTTCCCGCAGTGGGAGCTGTTTTCAAGGATGTAGCTTGAGAGAGTGAGGTGCTGTCAAGCCCATTTGGACTGAATAGTGGCTAAACCCCATTAAGGCCTCTATAGAAACTTTTGAGATTCTGGCAGGCAGGTGCAGAGATCTGCTCAATTTTTGGCTTCCCAAGACAAGCCTCGTATGTAAGTTCCTTTGCTTATTAAACCTGCCACCTACCCATCTGGATGAGTCTCCTCTTTCTTTGGTCTCCTTGCCCTTCGCGTACAGGGCCAGTTTCAGATTTCACCTGGGGAAGTCCCCAGTTTCTGAACCAGCAATCACATAGCCAATAAGCAGTCCCGAGGCGATTCACACCCACACTGTCTGGGTGTGTGATGCATGTGCTTAGTCCACGCGCCACAGTCCGGACATTTCTCAACCTAACTTCAATCAGATTTCAAACTCAAACGGTACATGCTATATTTCTTGGGAAATTTTCAAGACAGTCAGCTTATTTTATATGAATTTTTGGATGTATAGTGAAGCACTATAAAAATCTTCACAACCTGTGTGCAAATCACTCCTGCACAGTCTCCTTCCTTCTATTAGGCACAGGAGAAATAGTTTCCCTGCCATCCAAGTATCTGTCAGAAATTAGTTCCTAGAAGATATACTTCTGTCTTAAATTTAACTTCAGCAAGATCAAGGTGATATTCAAAGAGGAGAAGATTATTTAGAAGTGGCTCAGGACATAACAGCACTAGAAATGAAATGTAGTTGAGCTTTCGGAAAAGACTCACAAAGAAGAGAAATTTTGTCCTAAAAATACAAATACTTGGAAATGCAGAACACATGCATTAACAATTCATAGAGAAGTCTGTAGCTCTACATAAAATGTGCATAGCCAGAACCTGGCCAGGTGGCTTTAAATGAACTTGGGGAATATTCTTGTAAACATAGGCTTGTTTGGTCTGTGGAGGACATCTACACAAGGGCATTTACACGAAGGCAATTATTCTAACGTATGTTCGTAATGCTGTTATCCACCCCAAATCAAATGAATCTTAGGGATAATGTCCAATTTTGGACATTATTTCTGATTCTTAAACAGTTATTTTAGGTTTCTCTATGCCACTGTACAGGAGTTAGGATCATTTTGTAAAATTTAAGCAAGGCCACCATTTAAGTAATTGGATTAATAATATGCTGAGGGAAGCAAATTGGTGGAACATAATTACACACACATACTTAAAATAGACAAAACTAATCATAATATATTAACTAAAAATACTGTGATATCACTATTCTTTAGCTTATAAGGTTTATACAAACTGAAAAGGTAGAATTATATGGACTTTATTTACTTTACATTCCTTGCAGCCAACATTTTTGCTAAATAAATAAAGTTAGCTAAACCAGACACTTCACATGTATTTCTTCTCTATCAAATAAATTTTAAAGAGTCAGATTGAGCTCCTTCAGTCCCTTACTTAGTATGTCCTAAACGGCCTTGTGACTGGTGGGTAAGGCCAAACCCTCCTGCTACCCCTGCAGCCTACCCAGTGGCCCATTATCACCTCTTAAATGTCACTCCTGTAATTCCTGGAACTGCCACCATGTGGTTGGTGGCTCCTTGGGTTATACAGAAAAGGCTAGACGATTTATTTGTCCCTACGTATAAGGGCTTCAGAATAGAGGATCAAGCTCACGATTAAGTCAGCATCTCCTGTTTTATAAAATACAATAATATAAAGTTAATAAACTCCGTTTGTAAGATTTGATTAAACTCAGAGGGGAATTTAACTCAAATATCTCTGTATAGAGAATTGTGAATTGTAGACTTAATTTTAATTAAGCATTCTTGACCATCAAAATTATTTAGATCATCGTTAAACAAGCCTACACTCAGTAACTTTGCTGGCTATTTGTCCACATTTCATTTATAGAACTGATCACTCAGGCTGGTGTTTCTGAAAGCAAGCTCTTCTATTATCTAGTCACACATTCTCTTACAGTCTCTATCAGAATGCTTGGCATAGAGTAGGCTCCTAACACAGATGTGCTTTTCAATCCAGCATCTGTTTAAGTGTGTGCTATATAACCAACCTACTTTATGGGAACAAGCTCACAGAAATGGACCTGTCTTCAAAAAGCGTACAATCAAATAGAGGACGTCAACGTAGTGTAATAGACTTCCTGCAGGAGTCTGTGCAAAATCCTGGGAGAGTACGTAGAAGGTACATCTACCTCAGAGGGAAAAAAAGCCAATACCTTCCAGTGCTTAGTTTAGATGGGCAATAGGATGGGGAAGCACGTAGAATGTGCAGTTACTGAAGTATGTGGGAGAATAATGTTCAAGGTCTCAAGAAATTTAACACCTGAAGGGTAGAGTGTATGCAGATGTAGGAGTGGGAATAGGGTTGTGGAGGAGGAATGGTAAAAGGCTGGAGCAGCAGATCCAGAACAATTCTGAACCAAGTTCATTAGCGCTGCTGAGTTAACTGATATAGGCACAGTCAAAAGTTAGCATAAGGGAAGCCATCTTATAGAAGGAAGCCATCTTATAGAAGGAAGCCATGTTGGAACTATGAAGAACCCTGACTCACCAGCCCCTTTGCTTTAGTTTGCCTAGATAACCCTTTGCTTTAGTTTGCCTGGATAAGACAGACAGATAAGTCTGTCTCCAGGGAATTTGCAGGCTCTGTAGATTTTATGGCCCCTCCCAGCTGTGATAAGATGATAACTTTATTCTTTTGAGTTCTCTAGGAATGTGATGGCCTCTGGACAGAGATTCTGTGCTGATATCCATGACAACTGAAAGATCTGATGTGGCAACTCCCAGTCTGCAACACCAGGGAGTTCAACATTTCCTAACCTCTCCCCTATAACCCAGTGGCCTATATAACTGCTTCAAGATTCTGTGCCCCCTGAAAATGGTTGGTTCTTTCCGACATTAGTTGGCCATCTTCCACCTTGCTAGCAAGCTGTAATAAAAAAAACCCTTACAGGCCGGCCCCGTGGCTTAGCGGTTAAGTGTGCACACTCCGCTGCTGGTGGCCCGGTTCGGATCCCAGGCACGCACCAACGCACTGCTTCTCCAGCCATGCTGAGGTCACGTCCCACATACAGCAACTAGAAGGATGTGCAGCTATGACGTACAACTATCTACTGGGGTTTTAAGGGGAAAAAAATAAAATCTTTAAAAAAAAAAACCCTTTCTCTCCTACCACCTTGCCTCTTGACTATTGGCTTGTCTTGCAGCAGGCAGACGACTCCCTTTGGGCCGTAACAAGTTGAAGATTTTATCAGGATTTTATCAGGATTTTATCAGGAAGGTTATGAGAAATAGCTGAAAGTTATTAAGCAGTGAAGTAACAGAACTGATCGGGATTTTGGAAATAACTCCTCAACAACAACGTATAGATGGAATTGAAGGAGATTGAAGGATACTACAGTGACTCAGGAATAAAGCAACAATGGCCTAATTAAAGCAGTGGGTATAAAGAGAAAAAAAAAAACATTCTAAGAGGTATTGTGGAGATGAAATAAGTCAAACTGGTTGTAAAAAGAGTGGGAGAATGAAAGAGCCAGTTATGCCTCCTAGGATTTTTGTCTGGTTAACCGTGCGGATCTCGGTGCCGTTCACTAGCATAAAGGGTGTGAGAGGAGGAGGACATTTAATAGACTATGAGAGAAAAAAAGATTGATGAGATCTGAATGTGCTGAGTTTGGTGGCACCTTTGGATCATTTGGAAAGTAGAGACAGCACAGAATAGTGGTTAAGAAAGCAGACTTTTTATAGAAGGGGATGATTATAACAGTGCTTGTCTCATAGGGTTATTGTGAGTGGTAAATGAGTTAATGTATAAAAGTTCATAAGACAGGGCCCAATATGTAAACTTTACCTAATATTATTCTTCATTGTCATTATTTTTATCCAGCTGGAGTCACCCAAGTAGTTTCAAATGGTCGCCGAAGCTCAGTAGAGAAATAGGGGCCAGAGAAAGAAATTTGGGAATCATCATCACAAGGGACAATGTTTCTCAACTCCAGTGGTGCATCAGAATCAACCAGGAGCACAAGAAAATGTCCTTGCTTAGCCCCACCCCTGGTGATTCTCTTGTACAGCCAACAGCGAGAACACAGGGAGACAGAGGCGGCAGATGGAATCACAGGCTGGACATGATCTCCCTGAAAGAGTGGACAGAATGTGAAGAGGTTTTAATGTCCATGGTTTCCAGACCAAATTCATCATCTTTCTAATGTGACCAGCTCTTTCTCCCGATTCTGTAATTTTACTTATCGTAACGGAATTATGGACAGATATAAACCACGATATCAGGGAAAAATGTAAAGATACTGGAGTCTGTTGTTTTGTACTGCCTGTTATGAGTTATGGGGAGCAGGAAGGTGTTGTGCAGTAGCCAGTGAGTACTCCCACTGTCCATCATCCTGAGGGAGAATTCAAGCAGGCTCTGAGAACCCTGGGAGCTGGAGAAGATTCAGGGTGTGATTCTTCTACTGAGGGTGAGCTGCTCCTGGTCATGCAGAAACAAGCTAAAACTCTAGCAGCACCATCAAGCTGGTAACAGCAGTGGGACTAAAGCCTCCAGCCTCAAAATAGTGCATTTAAGTCCTGGGCTCATAGGCAAATGGGTTGAGGAATGATGAACAGCCCTTTGGATATGAGAACAACAACTGTGAAGGCACCCTCCTTATATTTGAAGGGAGCTGTTCACTCCAACAGCCTCTTTGACCTGGCCCTCCAGGTGGCCCACAGGAAGTGACAGATCCGTGCTTCTTGAAGAGCAATGCCAAGAAGACCAATAGCATTAGGAATCAGGCCTACTGTGCCATGGAGCCACCAGAGCTGAGCATAATAGCAGAGACAAGAGACTTCCTCTTTATTTCCCATCCCCTATGCAGGTAGATGAAATTACAGGCTATCTGCGGCAGCACCTTCTTTGGAGGCCAGAGACCTTCCTGCTCTGTTACAGGAAGTGCATCATACCTCTGGACCAAGCACTGTCAACAGAAACACCTAACGGAAAATCATTAATTCACAAAGATTGCTGCTCTTTAGGCAGCTTTATATAACTCTGTCTTGATCTGTTCTACGGAGAGAAAACAAGGCTCAACTAGGCCAAACTCAGTTAGAAATATGTCTAAATCTAAAACCAGTATTTTTCCCATTATATTATGGGTATATTTGGAAACAATAAACACAGTAGTCCAGCTTGGTTAATTGTAGAGTAAATACAGGAAATAAACTAAAAATAATGCTGGAGAAATGGTTTGGAAGACTACCTTATGCCCCGAGTCTCAAGGAAAATAAACAATAGAGAGATTGGTATTGCATAGCATCAGTGATTTTTGAACAAATCATCCACTGCATTCCACAAATATTTCGTAAGCCCCTACAATGTGCCAGACCCTACTGTGGGCTCTAGGGATATATCAGTCAAAAAAAGTGACAAAGGACTTGTCATCATGAAGCTTAAATTCTAGTAGAAGGAGGCAGAAAATAAACCCAGTTAAATTCACACATCTGGTGGTGACAATTGCTATAAAGAAATATAAAATAGAATAAAGAGGAAAGAAGATGATGGTGGAGGGGGAGGTGTCCTGCTGTATATGGTACTATTTTATACAGATGACTTCTCTGATGAGGGGACATTTGAACCAGACTTGAGGCTGTAAGGGCGTGAGCTATGTGGACGTGTGGGGAGAGAGCAGAAAGAATAACATGTGCAAAGGCCCCAAGAACAAAAAGAAGGCAACCAAACTCTTCTGTCCCTAATTTTGAATTCTGACTGCCTACCTGTTTGTCTTACAAGAATGTCTATGTTATTAATACAGGATTTGTTTTTTGTGTAGTTTTGCTTTTCATAGATATGATTTTTCATAACTGTGTGGTCTTTGGGAAGAAGAAGAAAAAAAAAAAAGATCCTCTCCATCCTCTTTGTCCTCTAGAAAGATTAGTGCCAGAATAACTGTTTAACAAATCTACCACCACCATTCCTGTCTCCTAAGCCCTACTATCATTTTTTAGTAGACCAATTTTCTCTTTTATTGTCTGTCGACTGAGGATATATGGGGGCAGCCCTTTATTGTTACATGAAACATTCCTGGCAATTTGGGAAGGCTGAGGGGTTTTTTGCACTTCTAATTATGAAAGGGAACCTAGACACAGCATGACCTAAGATATCAAACAGCTGTGGTGAACACTTCTCTGATACTTTTGATTCTTTAAAAAGCATATTTTGCTCTTTTCTGAGTAATAGCTTCTTAGAATTTCTGTAACACAATGCTATTCTGACCAGCTTGATAGTTTCATACGTGCAAAACTTGATTCTCTCAGCATTTTGAATAGATGCACAAAGTTATGTGACTTTCTGGCTGTTCTAAAGGACACAAAACACCTCAGAGAAAATTGTCTCTTAGTCATAGCTTCTGTGAAGCTAGAAAGAGTTTCAGGTTTACTAGTGTCTTTTCAAATTGGCAATATGAGAAATCTGATTTTTTTCTTATCCTATCATTGCAGGTCTTACTCTCTTTACTCTCTTGATTTTTCCTCTATGCAATCTAACTTCAGTCAAACAGTAACACTTCATAATTTACAACCCTCCTAAAAACAAAGGGCGAGGGAAATCTCGCAGCAACTGCTGTCAGATAGAGCGTTCTTTCTTGCCTCTGATGAAGTAAGTTTCTGGAGGGAGTAAAAATGGCACTATCAAAGAGGAGAAATATGGTCTTGAGTTCAATCTTGACCCAATTATTGAACTTGAAACAAGGCTGGCTTTAAACCATGACAATGTTGGGAGGATAAGGCAATATTATATGACATGATCCACAAGACACTCGGAACTTCCATGCTTAAAATACTAACCTTTCACAGACGCTCCATCAGTAACCCATTCCTTCAGATTAAATATTTCTTTATCCCCATGATTTTCTTCAAGCACCATTTATGGAAGGGTACATACGTAAAACATAGATTGTTTTGACTGAGTTTATTCCGAACTTTTCTCTTGGATACTGGAGTAATGAGGACACAGGAATATGAAGGAAATAGTAATAAAGGGTTCTTAAAGTGCAGGAAAGTGGTGTTTAAACCACACTAAATCCATTTTGTTAATGTCTGTCCTATAGGCAGCCCTACATGAGACAGCAAATGGTTAAAATTCTTGCCATTCTACAATCTTAGTGTAACCACTGAGAGGAAAGGAGAAGGCAGTGGGACACCTAGTAAATGGGCTCCTCCTTTAGAAATACAAACAGAGGACCAACATTCCCCGCCATTTTAATTACGTTAAATGTGAATGGAACACCCACCAGGATGGTTCAGTCTATAGTAATTTTAAGTGCACGTTTTATGTCTTCTCTGACACAAAAGAGCACTGTAATAAAAAGGTGACAATTTGCCACTTGCAGGAAAGTGAAAAGTAGAAAATTACTCTACCTGGCAGAATAGGTTTTTTGAAAATAATATTAGGATAGCTGCCTTAAAGAAGGTGACAGTTTGAAGGTCTAAGTCCCAAAGAATAAAAGACAGACTGTACAATGGAAAGGTTGTAAAATAATTGCACATAACCATAAAAGTGTCCATAGCATAAAAAATTTTTTTTGTGCTTTTTTTCCTTGCTCACACCATGTGTCAGCAAAAGACAGGTTATTATCATCATTATTTCTATAGCCTTCTTCATTATCCATATACTTTATAGACATTGATTAGTTGACTGGACAATCCCTGCCAGAAAGATCAGTATGATTAACCTGAAGGCAGAGCCCAGCGCCCCGAGGTTAAGTGATTCATGCTTTCCTCCAAGGAGATCAGCGAAGGACAAGATCTCCACTCTAGAGTCTTCTGTCTGTAGCTGTTGCTATCATGGCTGACAATGAAAATGAATGTAAAAGTGAAAATGCATTTTCTTCCCTAGCATAACTGATGTCAGAAAAGACTGGAGATTGTACATAATTATTGGCAAAGAATGAAATGTTAGCCTAGTGAGATTCTCTGTTCAATTAGAATAAGTACACTTGGGTGAGATTTCCAACAATCTGCGGCCAGTTGGAGGAGTTTCTGGTTAGAGTTCCTACATCTTCATGCAACAATCTGTTTCTTCTCTAAGTATTTACTGAGATCTCATCATGCCCCAGAGGAATGTTCTAGGCTCCAGGGATACCGAAGTGAATTTGAGAGCCAAGGTCGTGTTCTCCTGCGCCTTCCATTCTAGTAGGATGAGACTAACAATAAAAACATTAAAGAAACAAGAATAATAACAAATAGGGATAAGAACAGAGAGAGAATTAATGTAGGATGATGTCGTAACTGTGCCTAGGTGATTTTTAGGTGGTGTAGTCAGGGAAGGCATCTCTGAGAAGGTGGCGTTGAGAGTGAATGACAAGAAGGAGGTAGCCGCGGGAAGAGGAAACCAAAGAACATTCTAGGAAGAAATAAAAGCTAAAGAAAAAGCCCTAAAGTGGAAATGTGCTAAGTATGGCCAAGGACCTGAGAGCAATTCAGTGTGTCTGGAGGATAGTGAACAACGAGAAAGATGTCTCCTTCAAATTCTGGAGAGAGAGCATCTGGTCAATCGATTGACTGGCCTTAGGGCAGGTGTCCAGTCTTGATCCATTCAGTTGTGGCTTGGGGAATGAGAATGTGTCACAAGACCTGTAGTTTCCAAGGACTAAGGGAGAGACTGTTAACGCTAGAAGAGAAGTTGACTATGACAGCGAATTGACTTATGTGTCTAATATAATCCTCCACTCACCTTTGCATTTGCAGAGCTTTATAGAGTCCCAGGCTTATAGGAAACACTTAATGTCAAGTGACTAAATGAGCAAAGGTAATTAAAAAGACAGGAGGTAATTTGGGGCTTCTCTTCAGTAGTAAGGCAATCCATTTCCCAGAACAAACGCAACCATCTTCCAAACATGCTCCTCCCCCCACTCCCACGATCTTTTGGAACTGTGCCTCACTAACAGACATATTAACAATATTAGGTTAGAAATATTTTGATTATTGTTGACACCTGAAGCTTTTCACATCTGAATCCAGTGCTTCTCAAACTTTACAGAACGTAGGAATCACCTGGGCCACAAGTGAAGGGGGGAGGGAGGAGGGTGAAAGGGATAATTCGGTACATGTGTGTGGTGATGGGTTGTAATTAGTATTTTGGTGGTGAACATGATGTAATCTATGCAGAAATAGAAGTACAATGATGTACACCTGAAATTTTTACAATGTTATAAACCAGTTACTGCAATAAACAAAAAATTAAAAAAAAATGCAAATTCCTAGATCTTGCCCATTTCAGCACAACCAGAGTGGAACCCAAGAATATGAATTTTAACATGATCCAGTAATTCCACTTCTGAGTGTACATCCAAAAGAGTTGAAAGCAGAGTCTCGAAGAGATATTTGTGCACTCTGTTCGTAGCAGCATTATTCACAATAGCCAAAAGGTAGAAGAAACTCAAATGTCTGTCAACAGATTAATGGATAAACAAAATGTGGTATATACATACAACAGGATATTATTCTGTCGTAAATAGGAAGGAAATTCTGACACAAACTGCAACATGGATGAACCTTGAGGACATTATGCTAAGTGAAATCAGCCAGTCACAAAATGACAAACAGTGTATGGTTCCACTTATTTGAGGTCTCTAGAGTAGTCAAATTCATAGAGATAGAAGGTAGAATGGTGGTTGCCAGGGTCTGGGGGGAGGTGGAAATTGGGAGTTGTTTAACGGTATAGAGTTTCAGTTTCACAAGCTGAAAAAGTTTTGTAGATTGGTTGCACAACACTGTAAGTATAGGTGACACTACTGAAATGTACACTTAAAAATGGTTAAGATGGTAAATTCTGTTATATGTATTTTACCACAATTAAAAGTAAAAAATAAAAGAATATGAATTTTAACAAAGATCCCAAGTGATTAAGATGCAAATGAGGAAATTTACTTTAAGAAACACCACTTATAGTCAATCTCTTCCCCAGTCTAGTTTATTGCATATCTAAATGGTCTCATGGACTGTCTCTGCCCTCCATTATCATCACCTGTCTGTTGGATTCCAGCCGCTACATATCTGTTTTTTCTGGCTCCGGTCCCTCCTTATCCTAATTCATCCTGCACTTTAATCCAACACTATCTTCCCAAAACAATGATTTGTGTTTAATGTAGATGGATTATGATTCCAATAAAAGAGTAGAATAGAATGAAAGAAAACAAAAAAAAAACGGTATGGAAATGGTCAAATGACTACAAAAAGTAGCAGAACTTAGTATGCTTATATTACAATTATAGATTTGAATTCCATCTTTTCTATATTTTAACCTCCTCAAACTTGAAGTCTTTTACTTAATATGACCTACAAAAGAATCCTATTTGCTTCTCCTTATATACTAAAATACAAACACTGCCACACCCACAAACGTGCCTCATGTCCTCCACGCACCTACCTCCCTGTATTTTCCAGAGTCTCCTGTTTCACATGACCTGATACTCCACAGAAGGAAATCCAAGAATGAGAACAGGAAAACTGGTTTCAATTCAGTCTTTTCCAAAAATTAGCTGTGTGAATGTAAGCAATTTTCTTAGCTTCTCTGAGATCCTTTTTCCATCTGTAAAGAAAGAGAACTGACTTAGATTAATGGCTTTCACACATTTTGATGATCACTCACTGTAACAAAGAGGTTTTACATGGCAAAGAAGTTTCACAAAACTTCAATAAGACACTCACCATTATTGCATGTGATGGGTTCTGATATTTTATCTTCCAATCTGTTCTATTCTATCCTAGGTTATTTCTTTCTTTAAAAGAAAATGCTGGTTGCAACTCTCTAAATTGATTTCACAGTACTCTACTAGATCACAGCCACGATCTGAAAAATACTGATGTAGATGATCTTTATGGTCTGCTCCAGTTCTAATGCTCTATGATAATGAATAAATATGAAAATTCTTTTGCATATTTGTGTGTTTTCCCTATCAGTATATTATCACTTTTACAGATAAATTCTTAGGAAAGAAATAGGTTTCCTAAGCTTCTCTGACAACTCTGATAAAATAGCATAGATTCATATTACAAATTCATAAATTAATAACTCATACATTAAAAAGTTTATTTAATGATAATATAAGACAATGGAAAAGGAATTGGATTTCTGTCCTCATTTTCCCACTAAGCAAGTACGGATTACATCCCAAGTATTCTTACCATGATTGAGGAAGAGACACAACGATCAAAGTGATATCCCTTCATGTCTTGGTTAAATCACTGGTTCTCAACTCTGACCTGACTTTAACATCACTTGGAGGAGTAAAACAAACAGTTTTCTGACCCCATTATAGAACTATTAATTCAGAATATAAGCATATAACTGAGTCATCAATATTTTTAATCTCTCCAGGTGAGGGCTGAGAACAATTAGTCTAGTTGATGCGACATAAAAGTCACCATCCTGGCCAACAGGCACATGAAAAGATGTTCAACATCATTAACTATCAGGGAAATGCAAATCAAAACTACAATGAGATATCACCTCACGCCCCCGACAGAATGGCTATAATTAGCAAGACAGGAAGCAACAAGTGTTAGAGAGGATGTGGAGAGAAGGGAACTCTCATACACTGCTGGTGGGAGTGCAAACTGGTGAAGCCACTATGGAAAACAGTATGGAGATTCCTCAAAAAATTAAGGATAGAACTACCATATGATCCAGCTATTCCACTGCTGGGTATCTATCCAAAGAACGTGAAAACACCAATGTGTAAAGATACATGCACCCCTGTGTTCATTGCAGTGTTATTCACAATAGCCAAGACTTGGAAGCAACCTAAGTGCCCATCAAGGGACAAATGGATAAAGAAGATGTGGTACATATACACAATGGAATACTACTCAGCCATAAGAAACAATGAAATCCAGCCATTTGTGACAACATGGATGGACATTGAGGGTATTATGCAAAGTGAAATAAGTCAGAGGGAAAAGGTCAAATACAGTATGATCTCACTCATTAAGTAGTAAATAATAACAACAACAAACAAACACATAGAGACAGAGATTGGATTGGTGGTTACCAGAGGGGAAGGGGGAAAGAGGGGAGCAAAAGGAATAATTAGGCACATGTGTGTGATGATGGATTGTAATTGGTATTTGGATGGTGAACATGAGAACATGATGTAATCTATGCAGAAATAGAAGTATAATGATGTACACCTGAAATTTATACAATGTTATAAACCAATGTTACCACAATAAACAAAAAAAAAAAGTCACCATCCTCTGGGTATCCAGTTTAGCCCAATGACAGAAAATAACTAGAGCAATGGCAACCCCTGTTGATTTAACATTTCCTTTAATCCCTTGCCCCTATATTCCTCCCTGTTATGGACTGAACGTTTGTGTCTCCCCCAAAATTCATATGTTTGAAGCCCTAACCTCCAGCGTGATAATATTTGGTGGCCTTTGGAAGGTAATTAAATTTAGATGAAATTATGAGGGTGGAGGCTTTATGCCGGAATTAGTGCCCTTATAAGAGGAGGAAGAGACCAGAGCTTGAGAAGGTGGCCATCTGCAAGCCAGGAAGAGAGCTCTCCCCAGACCCCAACCATGCTGGCAGCCTAATAGCAGACTTCAAGCCTCCAGAACTATGAGGATTAAATTTTTGTTGTTTGAGCCACCCAATCTATGGTATTTTGTTATGGCAGCCTCAGCTGACTAAGACATTCCCCTAAACTTGAAAGTAGTTAATGTTCTTCTCTCTTATCATCTTCATAATCCATAATTGAGAACCATTATCTACTGCAGTTTAAGCAAGAATGTCTTTAAATCCCAAATCTCCTCTGTTGGCACTGCTAAGGTGCCCTACAGTTCTTGAGTGTTAATGTCATATGAGAAGGGTAACTCTATAAGCAATTGATCCTTATCTGTCAGTTACACAACTGACTCTGTGGGGTAGGGTGGTAAACAGCTTGTAGGTGTCTCATTTTGAAGAATTGATAGCTGGGGGCCAGCGTGGTGGCCTAGCGGTTAAGTGCACATGTTCCGCTGTGGTAGCCCCAGGTTCGGATCCCAGGAGCGCACCCATGCACCGCTTGTCGAGCCATGCTGTGACGGCGTCCCATATAAAGCAGTGGAAGATGGGCAAGGATGTTAGCCCAGGGCCAGTCTTCCTCAGCAAAAAAGAGGAAGATTGGCAACAGATGTTATCTCAGGGCTAATCTTCTTTCCAAAAAAAACAGAAAAATTGATAGCTGAAAGTGGGGGAGGAGTAGGAGTAACAACCATGTCTCATCACACAGGTAAGTATTGGGAAAGGTGGACTAAAAACACCATAGGGACTTTGGAATACACACAAGCAGACAAAAACAGTGACAGAGAGACTCAAGAGACTAAAAGGAGTTAGAAGTTGTGATTTGGCTTTAATATAACAAAGCCTAACTTTTGGGTGAATTATACATTAAAGAAATCCATTGAAGAGAGAATATGCAGACTAGGGAAAAATACATCAAAAAGAGTTAAATGAAAAAATTTAACAAATCTTTGTTTTGAAGGGTTACGGTGCTTTTGGGTTTTGCTCTGTAGACTTGATTTTATTATAGTGATTAGTTTTTCTCAATAATCAAAGTAATTGAATTTCGAGACATGAGGGTTTTTTTTAAATTCTTGAATTGTGATCTCAGATGAAAGCTCCTAGCTTTGTATGCTTCCTTACCGCCACCTGGTGCATGTTAATATACTGCAAGGGAAAGGTCACATGGCACAACCAATTTATGAATGTAAGATCAAATCTGGCCGCCAATCAGTTTACTAACAAATACTTTTGATGTAGCTCAGTGAGTAGCAAATAAAATATGGGAGCATCTCCATTCACTAATATGGCTTTCCCTGGCCTACAGAGACTGGTAACAGGCTTCCTTTTGTTTTGAGGTTATAACGTTTTTAATAATAATGTTAAAGCATATTTTAACAAAATATGGGTGCAAAGGGGTGGTAGTATTTCACTTTATCATTATATTTCGATTACCTTTCTTGGCAAAAAGAAAAAAAAATGAGACAGATGATCAACCTTTCTGGAGAAGGCTAAGCAAGGTGCGCAGAGACACCTGGGCACCATCTCTTGCTGTCTTCTCTCCCCGTCATGAGTACAGGACTTCACACATGCTAAGTTGATTCAAAATCCAGACATCAGGACATCTGAAGTAGACATCTCCTTAGTGGAAGTACATAGATGATTAGTGTGACTGCTTCTTGAATGGTGATAAAAATGCCACACAAGGCTTATGGTGAAGCAAGGATTGGGCCTCTTTCTCAATTTTGGCAATTCTGGCTTCTACCAACTTAGAAAGTATGGCTAGATGCTCTATAGAGATGGATATAGATATTCTCATAGAGAAAAAGGGGTGAGAGAAAAGCTGTACTGAAACATGCTGCATCTGCTCTTGCTCTGTGTAGCTGCCTCATATCCATTCATCTCTATGCCATTGGGCAAATATATTGGCTCATAGCCTATGCATGTGTGCGTGTGTATGTGTCCATATTCTCTTCCTATCAATCCAACACTGAACTGATAGCTCTATTTTACTGCTCTCCCCTCACATTCTCATTTTTGTTATTGTTGTTGAAATTTTACTGGACTATAAAATCCACAAGTCTAGGAACCATTGATATAGTTGATGAAAATAACAGGACGTGAAAGGCATGAGCTATTTTGGAGCTATATTCCCTTTGGTCTCTTACCAATATGAGTATAATCTGTTAATTATGAAATAGAGATGACAGGCCAACAGATCCTGGTGAGATGCCAGGTTGGGGAACAGGGTGACTGGTGGGGGGGGTCGGTTCATGTGAAGAGGGGGTGCATTACTTGAATTTGGAAAGGGAAGTTGAAATGGGATCCCAAGGCTAAAACTGATTCACGACTTTGCTTAGAAACAGGCCTGTACCTGGCCTTTTATTGCACAATGATCTGTGAGCATAGGTTTATGGGCACATTTCCTTAGCAAGAGACAAAGTTTGGAAAGAGAGACCTTAGCTAGCAGAGGCACAGGCCACTAAATGTGGATCCTACTCCCTTCTTTCCTCTTAGGTTTTATATAATTATGTCATCCGTTGCTAGGGCTTTTTTTCTTTTTTTCTTCACACTTTGTTTTGATCAATATCATGGTAAGGGCTTAAGAAAAAATAAGAAAAGATCTGATCAATTTTCCTAGCCATTAAAATATATATTGAAGTTCTGATTCTGTTCCTTTAGATATTTGATGCTCCTTAAAGCAGTGCCTGATTATTCAAGAGATGCTGCTTCTCCCCATTCAGATACCTCCCATCTATTGTTGGCAGAAATCCGACAGCCTCCAAAGCTTTAGCAAAGCTCACCAACTTGGTTTAATTCAAGAAAAGCCTCATTAACTTAACTAGATCACAGAGTCTCTCTGCCAAAAATTAACCTATTTAGCACAGAAATACTTTCTTTTTTACCTGTAATTGCCATTTCTCCCAGATCACTGTAGTCAGACTGTCACTTTCTTTTTTCTCCACCCACAAAGACTAAGACTCCTACAGCTCACAGAATGATCTGGCATTTTACAATATTGGGATCATTTAAAGGGCCATGTACATATTTTTGCAATTATAATCTATGCTGTCCCAAATATAGCTTTTTACTCTAATGGATTTTACAGAAATTATCTATCTGTAAAAATCCCATTCTTAGCACCAATGCTAAAGTTCTATCAGTGATATTTATTTCAGGTCTTTCCTTTAAAATGAATAGTTACTGCTATTTGAATAAAACAGAAAAGGAAGTGGCTAACTTATTCTCTCAAAGGGAATTTTTTGTTTTGCTAGTGATTCATACAGTAATTGGAAAGAGAAAAGTAACATGCATGAAAAACAGTAATAGTACTTTCTTATTCTGTAATCATTGAAGAGTGGGGAATTGTATAACATTTGATTTTTTATTAATACTTATAAAGGCAATATGTCAAATTTGAATACTTTTGTTCACTTGTACCAAATTGGGTTCTCATTGCTTTTTTAGCAGCTTAAATTAAAAAGCTCAAGAAGCTTAAGTTATATTTATAAAATGAGCAGTTAAGTGTTTTATTGATGAGAAAAATTTAAGTTAAAATGAAGATATATTACTAAGAATCATAGACTGATTGAGCTGGAAGGTAATTTAGAGAAAATATAATCGAATGCTCATTCTGACTCATCATTTTATTGTTTCACAGATGAGGAAACTGAGTCCCAATGAATTGCTTAATTCCACAGGGCTAATCAGTAGGGGAAAGAATTTACTTCATTTTTGTAAGGAAGCTGGTAATGTATATTGCCTTAGATTAGATGCTACAAAAACATAGTTTATTTTTAAACTCTATCAAAGATGAGAACACCTAGCCTATGTCTAGTGTTTAAGAAATACTATTTGCTAAGTTCTTACAATTAAAACATTCTTTGTAGATAAAATAGGCAATAAATGAAGTCATTTACATTATTGAATTGTTCATAGATATTCATAATAAAAATGAGACCAATATATTTTAAATTATCATTAATTGAGTTAGTTGGATTTTTGTGTTGCTGGATAGATTTTCAATAAGTAATTGACATGAGATGGAATCATTTTCTTATCTAAACCCAACATGGGCAGAAAAACGCAGAAGCCCCACAACCAAAGGGAAAAACCCTTCAACCTTAAATCTCAGAGGCAAATCAAAGCCAGACCAGCATGCTTGCGGTGACCTACCTCTTTCTGAGAAGAGAAATACCCTAACTCCCAGCTCACTCCTTGCAAAAGAAGTGTTATATCTGTGTCAGCCTTGAACAAACTGCCTCTTTCTGTGGCTTCAGGCTTTATTATCCCTGAGAATAACCCTTGAGAACTATCACAGCATTTATTATTTGGCCTTATTCCTAAAAGTTTCAGATCCCCAACACTTAACTTCATCATATGGTACAATTTGGTGTGTGTTTTCCTATAAATAAAGCAGACTTTACCACCTTGTGTTAGTACAACAGGGTTGAGATTAATCCTGGCCTTCTGTTTTAGAAACAAAACTTCCTTTTAAAAGACAGAGAAATAAATTTTAAAAAACGTCATGGGAACGCTCAAAAGCAAGACGAATAAGCTGTGGCGATCTGCTGTACAACACTATACCTATAGTCAACAGTCACGTACTGTACACTTAAAAATGTGCCAAGAGGGTAGATCTCATGCCACATGTTCTTACCAAAATAAAATAAAATTGTAAAAAAAGGAAAAAGAAATGTCCTTTGAAATGGCTCCCACAAGGTAACAGCTTACACAAAGGAAAACTCTTCAGCATCTTTCTTCTCTCCTTCCCCGTGCTCTTATTGGAGTTCTCTCTGGTGTATTGCAAACTGAGTGGCTTCCTAGCTTTCCCTCCAGCTGCCCTGCAGGCTTGGGAAATCTTCGTCTCAAGAGCCGGGAAGAAGGTCCAAGGAGACTTGAAGCAGCTGAGACTTTTTCTCATGAAGTACTCACTAACCCCTTGCTGAAAATCAGAGCTCTATCAGGTTAACTTACTTAGACCTGCCAAGTCCAGTCCACCCTTCGTCAAGTAAGGCCATCTAGTCTCAACAGGAATCCATATGAAAAAATAGATTATACCTTTTTTTTTTTTTAAAGAGAGACGCTTGCTTGAGTAACTGAATCAAAACCAAATGAAAAGCATTGGGTTTACCTGGAATGACCTGTGATGGCTTACCTGACACAGGTCAACCAGGAGACTTAGTCACAGTCCTTTGGTTGGTCAAGTCAGCCTCTATCTGAAGTTATGGTCACTTTCAGTAAGAGATAAATTCCAAGGAGGACTCATGTAAGAGATTTTATTTGGAAAATGTTTAATAGAGTCGAGGATGTCAGGGGGGAATGTGTTTCACAGGAATGACCCTACTGGCCTCTAATGACATCTTTGTCTCTGAAAAGAAAAGGAAAAGGTATAATTCAATTATAGTAGAAATTCAATTAAAATTTATATGATTTTAAAATATACTTTTATGTATTTTGAGTTTCAAAGTCCCTGAGTTTTCAATTCCACCATTAAACTTTTAGTTCACAGTTGTATAATGTTTAATACCATTTCTAATAATAAGGTGAGTAAAAATAAAAGGAAATTAGAGGTCATTGTACAAAAATTTAAGTATGATGAAACATTTTAGTTTAGTTTTCCTTAAAAATTCTCAAATGTATTAGTGCATTTAATCAATTCAAGGCTACTAATTTGTTCCACGAATACTGTCTGAGTGCTTGTGCCTGGCAGTGTTCTAGGCTCTGAGATTACAGTGGTGATCAAAACTGACAACACCCTTTCCTTCATAAACCATACAGTGGAATGGGAGAGTGAATATTAAGTTAATAATCACCAAATAACTAGGTGCTCAATAGTACATCATTCAAATTATGGTTTGGACATTATGAAAAAGGCTCTAATTTAGATTAAGTGACAGGGAAGGGTCCCCTAAGTCAGTAGCATTTATACTGAGCCAAAAGAATAGTCAGAAAAACAAAAGACTAACAGGGGGAGAATGTTCCAGGCAGAGGTGGAAAAGGTGAGGTTTGTCCAGAAACTGAAAGTACAGATTTAATAAAATTGTGATTTTGAGGGAAAAAGATATAAAATAAGGCTGAAGGGTGAAAAGCTTCAATTACATGGAAGGATTTTCGTCTCTATCATAAATGTAACAAGAAGCCATAGACGAGTCTTTACAGAGCAGAGTAACTCAGTCCTGTCTGTGTGTTTTTAAAACTTTGTTTGTTTTATCCAGAGTTACATTATACCTTCCATGGGCTCTAGGGACCTGTGCTTTTGTGGGCCCCTTCCTCCATTTTATGTATATATAAGTGTATCTATATATTTATATTTACTTTATTTATATACGAATAAAGTATGTGTATATATATTTATATGCTTTATTTTATCACTGTGTTAGCACAAAGATGAATATAATCCAGGCTGGACTGCATTCACTTTTTTCCCTCTGATACTAAAATATCTTCACCAGCCCCTGAAATTGCCGTGGACTCTCAGTCCTGTGCCTACTCTGCCAACGCATAAGGCAGCTCTGGTTTTATCAGGAGAGAACAGATTTTCGTCAAGATAAAGTAGAAAGCTATCACATGACGACAAGCAAGAGAAGGTAGCAGACACAAGCAAGAAAAATCAATAAGATATTATTAATTTAGTTTTCAAATAAAAATAAAACATAAACCATCAACTCAGACAGTTTTAAAACATATATCAAGAAACCTAAACCAATATTTACTAAAAAGCAAAAACATCTCATTGCGATCAGTTTAAAAAGAGACCAGAAGGAAAAGAGAAAGAGATAGGGAGGCAGACTAAGAGTGCTGAGGGGTTGAGAAGAAGAACTAAAGACAAGAGGGAGGGTGGGAGGCAGAATGATGGAGGGAAAGAAATTCAGAGAGGCAGAGTCTCGAGAGAGGAAGAGGGATAATCAAGACGGAAATGTATGTGAAGCTCTTTAACATGTAAATGTGCTGTGCAAACTTAGGGCATGAATACGGACCCAGGGAAATATTTTCATTGGGAGCCTGGAGCCAATGCATTATAGATCTACTAATGATCACCCATAGTCCCTCAGAAGAAATCAATAGAATGTGGGCCACTATCAAAATAGTTGTGTTAGCAGGACAGAGCTTTAAAAGGATCATTTGTTGGGCTTGTTAAACCAAAAATTCTGGAGAGAGGTGCGTCAGTAGAAAGCTGGCAGGCGTTTTAACTGGAATCATGTGTACGCTGGCTGGAGAAACTACATATGGGGAGGGGTGTTGTTTTCCTTGTTCTTTTCATAAATCCTCTGCACTGTTGTTATAGGAAAAGATTACAAATTGGTTTATAAGAAAAAAGTCAATGTATGTTCACAGCCACTCCTCTCCTTCTTCCCAGTAGAGTTTGCTAACCTCTGTGCTCTGCTGTCCGAATACCTTTGTGTGCTCTGCCCTACATGGAACAGCAGTGAGACCCTGGAAGTACAGCAGGAGGCCTGGACTGCTGTGGTGGGCCTTCTTCTCTTGACACCTCTACTCTCTGCTCTGCAACTGTGGTTAGTCTTATGTGTCCACTTGGCCAGGCCATGGTACTTAGGTATTCAATCAAGCACTAATCTAGATATGGTTAACACATACAATCAGTTGACTTTAAGTAAAGGAGATTATTCTCGATAATGTGTGTGGGCCTCATCCAATGAGTCAGAGAGACACAAAGGGAAAAAACTGAGATTTCCCTGAGAAGGAAAATATTCTGCCTCAAGACTGCAACACCAATTCCTGCCCAAGACTTTCCAGCCTGCCAGCCCGCCCTGCAATATACAGACTTGCCATCCCCTACAATTGTGGGAGCAAATTCCTTGAAATAAACCTCTTCATATACATATCCTATTGGTTCTGTTTCTCTGGAGAACCCTGACTGGTACAGATTTTGGTGCTGGGAGTGGTTCTAGAGGAACAGAATCTTAAGGGTAAGTTTTCTGAATTGGTTCTGGGGATTCTGATACTGGTTCTCCAAACTAATTAGTTTTAAAGGTACTAATGACTCTATTTCCAATGTTAAAGATGGTGCTGAGAGTCCTTGGCGTGATGTGGGACTAGAGATAGGCAAAATATCACCATTGGAGAACACCAATCAAATATCTATGAAAGGTAAGCTTCTGGGTGACCATGTATTTCATACCACGGAACATTTTTTTCAAACTAATAAATATAATAATGAAAGTGACTCATTGCTCCTAACTGCACTGGAGGAAGTGGGGAAAGAAAAGGATGAGTTCAGAGCTTCCACTTCCCAGTTCAACTGCAACATAAACGACCTGAAATGTTCTATGTTTGCCCTGAAAGAAATTCTTTACTCCTGTAGCTGAGGGCCTCAGATTTCTGAGAACAAAACCCAGAGACTCATCCTATCAGTGGCTACATTACCACACAAATTGAATTTCCAGTCTCACAGGGTGTAGCTGGACAACCTCCTGTTGGAAAGAAAAAGCTTGTGACTAACGAACGGATCCAACCAACCATCTCAACAGAGGCCAGAAATAAAAACAGGCTTATCCAGGAAAGATTTGTGGAGAGTCCTCTTATCTGATGGCTTACACTCTGTTAATTGCATGGAAAACTGACAAGATGTTTGAGAATTTTATATCAGCAGAAACACTGCCAGACTGGATTGAAAGAGACCAAGACACAGAAGATACACAGACACACACAGAAAGAAGGCTGTGTGACCACAGAGTCAGAGATTAGAGTGATGTAGCTACAAGCCAAGGAACACCAAGGATTGCTGGTAGCCACCAAAAGCTAGGAAGAGGCAAGGAAAGATTCTTCCCTAGAGTTTTCGGAGGGAGCACAGCCCTGCTGATGCCTTGATTGCAGACTTCTAGCCCCCAGAACGATGAGAGAATATATTTCTGTTGTTTTAATCCACCCAGTTTATGGTCACTTGTTAGAGCTACCCCAGGAAACTAACACAGAAACCATAGCCATCCAGTAAGTCGTTCATACAATCCTCCCCATTGTGGGGGAAAATATTGAGGGACACACAGAAATTGTATATCTTCTGTTCTTTTTTTTTTTTTTTTTTTGGAATGTTCGGGAATGCAGAGGGGATGTGGTTAAAATGAAGTTTTAATCTTTACTTATATTTTCTCAATTTTTCCAAGATCCATGCAGAAGCCTGGTATATCAAAAGATTGAGCTATATAAAGATGGTTTGAAAAGAAAGATATCAAGTTTTCCTTCTCTTGACCCAGAAAGTATTACTATTATTAATTATTACTAAAGGAATAAATAGAGCAAGTAAAGGAAAGGTCATGGAGAGATTGGAAGGAAGGTAAGGGAGCAAGTTTATTATAAATGCATGGCCTGGAAAAGACATTAGAGGTCCAAGAGCAGTCCTGAAGATCTCATGGGAGCAGCCAGCCTCTGACTCTAGAACATAAACAGTTTGAGTTGAAACAGATCTTAGATATCATGTAGTCTAGAGACAGTATTTATCCAGATGCAGGATGTAGGGCAACATTTCAGCATGCCTAGAATGTGAACATATGTAGATCAGGCCTCTGAGAAACTATGGGGACAGACGCACAACCCTGATGTCTATGCCTAGCAACCTGGATGGCAGCCTGATAGAAGCAGCAGCACAATTCTCAATCAGTGTGCCACAGCATCCTGGTGTGGCTCTCTTCAAAGTAGGCAACCATACTTTAGTCTTACTGGGTCTTAAGCCATCCTTAAAGACATACTGCTTCAGAGATGTCTTTCATACGGAAGGCTGAGCTGAGTGGGTCCTTTGCCATGAGTTAGAGCCATATAAAACTACATGTTTCAAAGAAAGGTCTTATGTTTACCAGAATACGAAAAGGTATAAGAGAACGAGGTAAGGGAAATGAATGGTTCTGAAGAAAACAATACAGTGACAATGTGTTTAAATGGGTCCAGGAAACAGAGAGATAATTGTGGGTATTTTGTAGGACATTATACTGAAGTACTATTTGTGTTGTAATTAAATCTAATCTTTAAAACTGTTTTGGGAGGCTTTTGATTACTTCGCGTATGCTGCTAAAAATGGTATGATTTCAAAAACCTTGTAAGCTACCACAGTAAGATCTTTCATCATACTTTATAGACTCATGTTTCATGTAAAGTACCACCAACCTTGGTTAGCTGTGTTGTCAAATCATAATAGATTGCAAACAGGCAATTAGAGGTGGGAGGACTAAAAGGTGCAGCCACACTTACAGTTGACAGCCTGGTAATAAAGAAGTAGGCATCTAACCACTATTTAGCTACCTAGTAAAAAGCTAATTTGTCCTAATAATAGCAACTCTCAGGTGATCCTGTAGTGATTTGAGCCTAAGTCATGTTCCCACTGAGATTCAGCCACATGTGGGCACATCAGAAGGGTTGTTGTGGTACACACAGATTATCTATTTTAAAGAACAATCTTAGAGCATTCTAGAGAAAAGATTATTTAGGGCACCCCACGTGTCTGTTACTTATATTATCCTTTAGCCACATATCCTTGAACTTTCTTTTCTTAAGGAACAACAAGACCGCAAGAAAGAAACAAGAGACCTATTTCCATAAACGATCTCCATTAGTTCTTAGGAGCAAAATAACTCAAAAGTAAGGAAAAATATCCTCCCCACTTCTAAAGAGCAGCTTCAGAGATGTGACCCTGCCACAGAAGGAGCTTTCAGACATCACGGGAAGTGGCACCAGAGTCAGCGAGTCACCCAGGGGGAACTGGTATCATGGCCTTCACTTCTCCATGGGTGGCAGAAGCAGCGGCCAGCCACGAAACATCAAAGGGTAACAGTCACTGTAGTGACGTGTCAACTCCCCGCAGCTAGACAGTTTGAGAGTTATAGGTGACAATGCCTGGGGGACAGATATAGACACGTGATAGCAGGACCAGTAGCAGTGGCAGAGTTGAGGAGCATTCAACTGTCCACATCACCCAAGAGATCAGGAACAGAAAAAGATACCATGGAGTATTGGAAAAGAATTGTCCCTTTTTTCCTCAGAACATAGGACTCACCCTTTAGGTACTTTTAGAAATCATTAGGGAAGAAAAATAAAAGAGGCTAGAGTCAAAGAAAGAATTTCTTGCTGTTACTATAACTTTATTTTTATTCCCTGCCCAATTCCTGGTCCCATGTGGTAATTCTGGGGGAATATTGACTACACTAAGAAAAAGTTAATGGGGCTGGCCCAGTGGCGCAAGCAGTTAAGTGCACGTGCTCCGCTGCCGCAGCCCTGGGTTCGCAGGTTCGGATCCCAGGCGCGCACTGACACACCGCTTGTTAAGCCATGCTGTGGCGGCGTCCCATATAAAGTAGGGGAAGATGGCCACCAATGTTAGCTCAGGGCCAATCTTCCTCAAGAAAAAAGGGGAGGATTGGCATTAGATGTTAGCTCAGGGCTAGTCCTCCTCACAAAAAAAAAAAAAAAAAGTTAATTATTTGACATATGCTATTTAAGACAGCAGGTGTTATATAATACGTTTTAGGAGTGTTTTCATCAAAACAGTTCCTTTTTTTTTAAGTGTTTGTGCATTGAGGTTGTATGCTTTGATTATCTGTGAAATTCACTTCTATGGAACAGCTCATTTCCCGACAGTCAGATAAACAAGGTATTGCTGTAATAGTGTTAAGCCCTGAACAAATTTGATTAGAGAGAGATTTAAAAACAACTTGTATTAAGAACAACGCTTGGTTTAATTAAGAGCAAAGGGACCTCTATTTTCAATAATTATCTATTTCAGTTGGGCCTGATTTCATGAAGGATTGATTTTACTGCCCAATGCCTTTTTAAAAATTATTATTCTCCCCTTCCGTCTGTACTGTAGTCTAGCTGTTAAAAATGTAAATTTATGGCTGATTTTCTCTGTAGCATAAATATTCAAGTTCTGAAGTCAGTGTAGTTGCCTCAGAAAGACTTTTCTTACCATTCACAGGGGAAGGCAAACATTTAACCGCTTCACAGCTGGCTCTCTTCTGCTTGCGGGCTGTCTCTGCCATTCTTCGGTGCTACAGTGGACTATAAAATTAGCAACTGAGTGTTACGATGCTCTGCAGGGCAGCATGCATCTGGCCCAAGGATGCATGTTGGGCAGCAGTGACATGGGTAAGTAACTGCAAATAGAGATCAGATTCCCAAATTAGATTGGCTTTTTTTTTCCAACAGCGGCTCTCATATCCAATTTGCATACTGTACATTATCATCCTGAATGCTGATAAAATGTGCCCTGAGCAAACTGTTGCTTTGAATAGCAAAATGAAGTCTGTGAGAAAAAGGGAAAGTAGTAGTGGGGAGAACTTAAATGTACACCCATCATGTAATAAATAGTTTTGCATGTTTTCCCATTAAAATATTGGATTTTCCTTGTTTGGGATTTTTTAAAAATGAGAACAGCTATGCGTATATCTAGACTTCAGATCAGCTACCTCATATCTGAGGCCACTTCAGAAGGTAGAAAATGTGCTGGCTGTGAACTGCCCCACAGGGCTCAGCCTTAAATAAGATCACTGATGATTGTTTCCCGAAAAATTACTTCATGAAGAAATACATCATCCTAAATTTCAAGACAGGTAGTATATCATTTCCAAAAAACGACACGGACCTCACAAGCCACATTTATATAATATTTATGTTTATATATAGATGTTTGTATAATGCAATGTTTAATATGGTGCGGGCCCAGGGTAAACATTCAATCAATGTATCTTTTGTTTGTTTTACAGGGAAGAAAAAGCAGCAGTAAACAAGCCCTGGGAAGTTTCCATGTCTCAGACAAGAGGGTTGGAATGCAGTTTTTGTCTTTGTCCTTTCTTAAGAAGCTTTCTAGTGCTATCTTCCCCTAAAAAAAATGGGTTATAATCTTAACCCAAAAAGATATCTTAAAGGGAGTCTCAAAGTCCAATTTTTGCCTCAGATCCAGATATTTCATGGGACAATAGAGCTTAAGCAACAAAGATGTGCCTTTTAAATAGTTCTTCATTCTGACGGCTAGAGCTAAGAAATGGGGCACGCTTTGCAGAGGACACTTCAACAAAAGAAAGGAAGTTCCGAAACATACCTGTTCCCTCTCTCTTTCACCAATGACTAACACAGTGCCAAGAGCTGCATTGGCTCTGTTTCTGGGACCCTTCTATAAACAGAAGGCTCCTATAAAGTCTAGTGAAGGGCTGATCATCTCTCTGAGGCTTCTCCAGAGATCCAAGTGAATAAAGAGAGTGAAGAGGAAATGAAGAGGAATGCCATCCTCCCTTCTGTTTGGTAGGATGGAACCAACTCCTATACGGGATGGGTAAATGGCTTCAAAATTATGAATTCCAGTGTAAGCTTTATCAAACTATAATTTCCAATAAATTAACAGTATAACTATCCTTCGAATATAGAATAAAAACACGTCAAGGATATATTTAACTCATTAACGAGAAAACCAGCAACATGGGAAAGCTGGTTGGAAGCAAAATTTGAAAGACTGAGTGTAAATAGGCAAAAAAGAAAAAATGCTGGAACATGTTTGCTGAGTTACACGCAAAACTATTTAATCGCGCTGCTGGGCAATAAAGCCATAAGTTTCAGAGTCATCTTTCTTCAGAACAGAAATTTTGTGCATCTCTACAGTATAAAGTCTACATGTTAACACATTGCATTTCACACAGGCTTGACCCTAGTAAATAGCAAATAGTAAATCAAAACAAAGTACCTCCCCAAATAAGACAATGTTCTGTTATAACATTGAGAAAATAAGCAGTTTTCCTTTAGCTTTATTTTTAAATTCTAGATAATTTTTCTTAACAGCATCAAGATTATCTAGATAAATTGGATTTCCTCTCAAGAAATGCTCTTTTGCCTTTCTTAAAAGGTGATTTAAGAAAGTAGTGGTGATTCAAATGCCTTTCACCATCTGAGATATGCCTTCCATCTTTGAAAATCCAGTTCAAGAATCCCAATGACCCCCCTTATTAGAATGAATTGCTACCCCCTTTGTACTCTCTGTACTTTTTGATATAACAGCAGTTATTAAAACACATTTCTGTGTCTGTCTCCCCACAAAATCGTGAGGTCTCTGATACAAAGATTACATCTTGACAACTTTAGTATCCCAAAGCCCCTCCTTCACACTAAATTGAAGAATATACTCCCTAAAATCATCATGATTGACTGTGAACAGAGACCAGATTTACATACGATTTTATATAATACCTCTTTACTGGGGACTATACTAACCTGTCAAAAAGATGATTAGTTAGTAGCACATTATCCAGTGGAGTGCAATAATCAAAGAGTTACCAAGAATTAATGCAACGTAGGTCCTTCTAACACATGTTAAAATGCACAATCCATAGTCACCTCATTTCATTTACAATATTCATAATTACACATACAGTATCTTAATTGGTTTAGATTTATTCTCCATTTTGTACAAAGGACTGTTGTGAGCCACAACTGGATGTGGCAAATATGCACTCATGCAGGATTTACAAGGCACTCATGCCTTAATTAACAGACCTTCTATCCAATGAGTAGTAAACTCATTTAAATTTCCATAAAATTAAATGTCCATGTTTATGCAGCCCTTTGTCTAAATGCTGCCATTTGAATAGCAACATCTATTTCATTTTTCCCTTGGTTTCCCTTGATTAAACTTGTAGTAGGTTGTATTGAGGCTGAATTATACAAAAAAGAGTTCTAAAGTCCTTGGCATTTATTCAGCATAGCAGGATGGAAATACTAAAGTTTTCATGGTAATGATGTCCGAGTTTACGCAATGCTGCAGATTTTCCCAAAATGTGAAACATAGGATCAGTTAGACTAAACTCTGGTAAAGTGAGGTCACATCCAACCAAAAATTTGTGTGAAATCTTTGTCAAATTGAGTGAACACACAGTATGACTTCTTAAGATTTCAGATACTAGATCTAAGTTGAGGGCTGGTTTTTAAGTGGAGCATTTAATCCATATACACCATTAATATGGATATTGTAAACTAACGGTCTAGTGGTCAGCTGAATTATCATTTAGGGAAATACCCAAAATTTTAGGAGAAACAAAGAGGAAAAAATATGTTAGGACTTCATTGTTGAAAAATACCTCAGTGTGTTTTTGCACGTATGTTTAGAAAACTATTTAGTATCCATAAGTGAATATTAGTATGCAAGAAAGGGAAGGTGCTACTCCATTGAGTCAAGGAAATGTAATGCAAAAAGCAGGTGACTGGTTCAAGTTTAAGTTCTGTCATTAACTAAGCAGCTACATGGAGAGGGACAACTCCCTTTACCACTCTGGGCTATATTGACATGTCTGTCATGAAAGAGAAATTTGCACCGGATATTCCCTGATGTCATTTTCAGTTTTAATATTCAATCTCCATGTAGGTAGGACCAGGGAAGAATGCTTTGGGTACATTCTTTTGAAAAATCTCTCCCAAACCTCTGTCAAATCACTAACCCCTGAGGATTGTTCTTTCTAGATATTTATTTCTAACTCATTCACTTCTCTCCAACCTATAGACTCCTTACTGGTTCAAGCTACCACGGATTGCTGCCTGGATTTTAGTAATGACCCCTGATTGGACTCATTCATCTACTCTTTGCCTAGCTAACACTCCCCCCCTACACACACACACACACACAGACACACACACAATTCCTTGCCCCACTATAGCCAAATTACATTTGTAATGAAAAATAATATTTCTTTAAAATGTACATTAACCAGGGTCACTCCTTCCCTGGTTCTCCATTTCTCTTTGGATGTAGCCCAAAATCCTTAATATGGCTCTCCAGCCGTATCTCACAGCCTTTCTCTTCATACTCCAGAAATCTATGACTTTTCTTAAACTCTTGGGATCTTCAACATGGAATGCTATTTTCATCTCTTTCCCAAACGAATTCCATAACCTCACTTCTTCAGGAAAACTTTCCCTGATTCACACACCAGGTTAGATTCCTCAACAACCCATATTTTTCTCCCTTACCATTTAGTAGAATTATTATTATCAAATTCTTTAATATATGTTGATGCAAATAATCCATAACCAATCTACAAATCAAAATTGGATTGAGTTTATTATGAGCCAACCCTGAGGACCATATAGCCTGGAGAGTTCTTTCATAAAGGAAGGGAGCACTCCAAAGAAGTGGGGTGTACAGAGGGCTATATACCATCAAAGAGCATGCATCACATATGATAGAAATGTCCTTTTTACAATAGTTACCAGATTGCTTTGCTGGCACAACAACTAGGTGAACACAGCAGGTCGGTGGTCACAAGGTGGGTGGTCACAAGGTGAGTGCAGTAGGTCAGCAATCAATCCTTAGTTTAGGGAGAGATGCTTATCCTTAAAGAAATACTGCTGCGGGGGAAGTTACATCCTCATCTTTAAGGGCATTGTTCTTGTCTTTGGGACATAGTAAATATTTAAAGTAGATATACAATGCATGCTCAACAGGCCACGTCAGACCCT
Organism: Diceros bicornis minor; assembly: GCF_020826845.1. Taxonomy (NCBI): domain Eukaryota; kingdom Metazoa; phylum Chordata; class Mammalia; order Perissodactyla; family Rhinocerotidae; genus Diceros; species Diceros bicornis. Next base: position 92,163,717 of record NC_080742.1, on the reverse strand, counting down.
TTTGGAAAAACAGGGTCAGGCCAAATTAGTTTTAACCCAAATGGCTTCCTCATATACTCCAATATATCCTATTTCTTATCACTTATTTACCAATATAATATCTCCTCATACATATATACTCGCTAGAGGATGGTATGAGACAATTAAAACAAGTTTCCAACGAATTCTTCTACACTGAACATTTATTAGCTAGGAGGCACAAAGACTTCCCCACTGCCCATGCCTGTGAATGAAAGGCCACTTTCTTCACTTGGACACTCTGACAAGCACTTTGCTGGATAGGTTCCTTCTGCTCAAATGTAATGATATTTTCTCGGCAGCTGCAGCCCAACCTTCCAGTCAGATCTGGTGTTAGCCTTCTGTTAACTGATGTAAGCAGGACCGGTGTTTCAGACGCCTACGTGTCAGACTGCTGGTCTTGCTGGTAGCTTACACCTCTGTCATCCTCAAGGTTACACTAGTTTAGTTTAAATTCACCTAGTTTCCAAAGCCCTCCCTCCATTCCAGGACACTTGGTCTGTAGGAGCTCCCTGCTCTCTGGACGGGGGAGGCCCTCCTGTTGAGCCTCCGGTAATCAGTGCAGAAGGCTACTCGCTGCCTTCGCAGTGGGATCTCTCTGGAGGTCCTGGTGTACTTTCCTCAGAATCAGCGTCAGGCCAAAACATCTATTCATCCGTGGTTAAATGCAGTGAATCTCAAAAAAGGAAAACTGGAGGGCTCAATTCTCCTCCTTTTAAGAGCAAATTGACTTACTTAGTCCCAAAGGAGAAGCTTTAAATACATAAGCCTGCTGAGAAGGGCAGTAAATTTCAAGTCAAAATAAAGAGGTAATATCACTTACTCCTTTAGAGCAATCAGTTATTCTCTTCGGACATCTACATACTGGAAGGGGCCATTCAAGGGATTCTTCCCAGAACAAAGAAATTCTACTCCAAAGCCACTTGTGCCTTCTAATAGAACAAGTAGCAGCAGCAATAATAAAGCAAAGATGAATTTAAGTTCTGTCTAACCCACTGTGCATGCCCATAATCCTTCCTAATCATTTTCTTAGGGGTCACTAGTTTAAAGACATTTATAAATAATAAATAAAATTGGGGGGATGGGGTGTGCATATATCTGTTAAGAAAGAAAATGTCAAGGATGACTCCAGATGATGAAACGAAAGATCCAAATGCACAAGTTGCCTTTTTTCCCTGCTGTAGTTTATCTTTAAAAGCTTTTTTTTTATTTATTCATTTCCTCAACAAATATTATGTGCTTCCTATGTAGCAGGGACTGTTCTAGGCCCTCGTTCAAGAATCAAAAGTGACAATATATGTGAAAGTGCTTTGTAATGTATTATTACAAATATAGAAAAAGGTATTGTTACTACTGTTCAGGAATAAAATTCAACTGAATAAATTTTAAAGATCCTATTGGTTTTATTCAGTGACTCATGAATTGGACAGCATCCAAACTAGCAGATAGAAAGGAGCTCTAAAGAGCTGTACAAGACAAGAGATTTTTATAGGCCAAAGTGAGCAGGAACGAGGAAGTTACGCTGGGCATTTGGTTACAGCAGGGTTCCATCCCCTATATGGAGCAAAGGGAAGCCTTGGAGCTGGTCGGGTAACTTGAGCTGAGCAGGCAAGTGCTGATTGGTTGAGCTAGGCCTTCCTTCTGGGAGAGCCCAGCATAGAAACTTAGTTACGTTTTGGTTTGCTGATGTGGGGCTTAGCAGGAATGACTCCTTCTTGGGCCTAATGTGGCGACTTGAACACTACTAATAATCACCATGAGAGTGTCTGTTCTTTTATCATATAACCCATATTGTTAAGGAGACAGAAGGATAGGGACATTCTGTCCTATAATGGCACCACAAAGACTTCAATCTTTAGAGTTGAAAAGTTCGCTAGAGCCTACATGCAACAAAAGTCTCAAACTCAAGTCAACTTCCCACCAGTGAAGCCTGACAGACGCCAAAGTGTGGAAGGTGCAGCTGTGTCTTGGTTGGACGCGAAGCTGATGCAGCAGGTAGGGCCCCTCGCAGCGAGCCCACCTGTTCACAGTGCTGCAGGGCAAACCTTCCAATAAAACCTTGTGCTGCTGTTTTGATAGAATTTCGTACACATATCTGGATTTCACTGATGTGTACAATACTATAAGTTGGGAACTGGGGTTTGCTGCAAGAGAGCATCTAATTTGGAGTATGAAATTGTCTTGGAGGTTTACCTGTGGTTAGTTCACAAATGCAAGGTCTGTGGCCCGTTCTAAACCATTCTGCCTAGAGTGTGATGCCAGTTTTTTACATTTCATGGTGGAAAGAGATGAATAAAGCTAAAATTACCTGTGGATCCCCTTATCCCCTACATCCCATTTCAAATATCCTCATCACCTCCAGAAGACCCCACTTAATCAAATGACTATGTGAAATAGACCTACATGAGCTAGGAGGAAAAAAGATACTTAGAGCTTGCTCAGAGCAAGGAAGACACATGAAAATCATATTTTTTCTAGTTTATCCATTCATTCTCCAAATACTTATTGAGCGTCTACTATTTGCCAGGCACTGATCTAGGCACTTAGGATAACTCAATGAACAAAAGAGACAAACACGCTCATCATAATGGTCCTTACATTTTAGTTGAGAAGGAAAGACAATAAAAAAAATAAACATAGTAAATATATTATAGAATTGTATTAATATAAGTAATCAATACTAGCTGTTACAAAATAAATAACCAAATATCTCAGTGGCATAATCAAAAAGGCTTATTTTCCCTCATACCACAGTGTGTTATGTGCTGGGTGCCCTCATCCATCTTGGGGCTATCCTATCTGTAAAGTAACATGTAAAGTCACTGTACTGTACTAGGAGGCAAAAGAAGCGAAAAATAGAAGAGGCAAAGACTGCCTTGACTAAGAAATGGCACATATTACTTCTGCTTATATTAATTGGCCAAAATTGGTCATGTGTCCCTACACAAATTGTAGGTGAAGCTGAGAAATCCAGAGTAGCACATAGATGTTTGAGGAGCACTAAGGGTCTCTGCCATAATATCTTAGAAGGTAAAAAATGCAATGAAAAAATAAGGAAGAGTGAAAGGGGGCATTAGGACTGTCGGGGCACAGAGTGGTGAGTAGGTTGCAATTTTAAGTCAGGTGGTCAGGAAAGGCCTCAATCAGCAGGGACTTAAGACAAAAAGATTTGGAAGTGAGGGAATTATCCATACAACTATTTTGGGGAAGAAATTTTTAGGCAAAGGGAATAGCCAAAGCAAAAGTCATAAGCAAGAGTGTACTTGATTTGTTGCAGGAGTGTCCGAGGAGGCCACTGTGGCCAGAGCGGATTGAGTGAGGGGAGGAGGGAGGGAGGCCAGGTTACAGAGGGACTTATAGTCCACTCTAAGAATTTTAGATTTTACTCTGAAATGTGGAGCTTTTGCAGGATATTGAACAAAGGAGTAACATGATTTACATTTTAAATAATCACTCTGTCTAGTGTATTGAGAATAGGCTGTATTGTGTGAGAAGGGTTAAGAGTAGGGAGACAATTGCAAAAATCCAAGATAAGATAATGGTGGCTCCAACCAGAGTGGTAGCAATGGGGATTCTGTACACATGTTGGAGAAAAAGCCAACGGAATTTCCCAGCAGATAAGATGTTGTGTGTAACAGAAAGAGAGGAATCATGGGCTGATGCCAAGATTTTGGCTTGAGCCACTGGTAGGACAGAGGTGCTATCACGTGAGATGGTGAATGGCAGGTTCTGGGTTTCACGTATGGGCAACACGAAGCTTACATATTGACGTTTGGATATATAAGTACTGAGTTAATTACAGAGATCTAGGTTTAAAATATAATTTAGAGAGTTACCGTCATATAGATGGCATTTAAGCAATGAGATTACCAGAGGGGTGAGTATAGAGAAGGCAACCTGAGGCACTTCTGTATTAAGAGGTTAGGGAGAAAGAAGATACAATAAAACCTGAGAAGGAACAACCAGCGACATGGAAGGAAAATTAAGAGAATGTGATATCCTGGAAACAAAGTGGACAAAAAAGATCAAGGAAGAGGAGTAATTAACTATGTGAAATGCTGTTGATAAGTCAAATAAGATAGGAACTCATCATTGACAATAGAATTTAGCAATAAGAAAGTAATTGGAGACTTTGGAAAGAAATTTTTCAGTGACAAGAAAGAATTTTGAGTGAAGATGTGGGGCCAAGGTCTAATTTGAGTTAAGAGAGAATGGAGGAGGAAGGAATTAGAAACACAAAATAAGGAACTCTTTGGAGAATTTTTGCTGAAATTGTAGCAAACGAAGGAATTGGACACTTGCAGGGGGAAATTAGGGTAAACAGAAAGATTTTTAAAGATTATTTTTAAATCATCTTTGTACATTGATTTGAATGTTCCAGTAAACAGAAAAATGAATGATGTAAGAAAGAGAGGAGAGACCAGAAAGTGCCATATCCATGAGTTGGCAAGAAGGATGGGATCTAGGGTAGACATAGAGAGATTGGCTTTAGGCAGGAACCCAGATTAGGAAACAAATGTCTAAAATGGCTCTTTAGGGAAGAATAATGAAAAAAAGAGAGTGAGAAGCACTGACATATTGTTAATAGCATGCCAGAGTAAATAAAATATAATAGGATTGAGATGGCTTTTTGTTAAAGAAAGTATTTTATAAATTCTATGAGCTGCCATTTAATATATAAAGGCTGGGCCAGGCAAAACAATTTGTAGAGTTCCTTTCAAGATTGATTAACCCTGAAGCTGGATTTAGAAAAAAGAGAGACATTACAAATAGAAACAAGAGATAAACCAGATATATTTGGTTCTAGGAAAATGAAGGAAAAGAAGGGAAGCAAAAGAGGGAAGACAGAGAAAGGCACCCACTAGTTTGCCATTTTCTCTTTATTCCACTTCACTCAACCTTGAGAGTAAAGAATGGCTTTAGAAACATTCAGATAAGTTGAGGGAATTCAAAGGCAGATGGATTTTGCTTTGATCCATTTAGAGAGCTCCAAACACACGAATGCCGAGAGCTGTTGCTCCCCAACCTACTCTAGACCACCCATCAAAGGATCCTGCTGACAGTTTTTTGGTTATGTAAAGGGAAACAAAGTTGTCTTTTGTTACCATGATATGTGGATAAAACCAGAAGTACGTGCAAGTGTGACTGAGTGCCAGAGTGGGCTGTTGTAGAGATTTGCCGTATCACCGGGGCCTGGGCCAAAGAGGAAACACAGCCAGATCTCAGAGAAGATGCCCAACACCATGAAAGCTGAGGCCGTGCTGAGGCGCCTGAAGACCACTAGTTCCTGAAGCATCCAAGAAAAATCATCCCAACCCCAAGACACCAGCAGAAACCCAGGGAATAGATTTTTTTCCTCAAGGTCCAGCATATGGTCAATCGAGTCCATTTACTTCTCCAGCCCTCTCCACACAACTCTTGTATAAAATGCCATCTTGGAGATTAGAAGGATGGTGGCAGAAATCTGAGAGCCTAATTGTTTTTCCCTGAAGATACTAAAAACCCTCTCAAGACAGGATGGGTGTTGAGTTGGCCCCCTCCCCTCTTTTGGTTGCACTGGCTTTTGAGGACATCTCTTCTGTTGCTTCAGGGGGTCCCCTCTGATTAGCTTATGTCTGCACTATACTAATCATTAAATATTTAGAACCTTCTTTCTAACAGTACTTTCTATATTGTTGCATCATGCTGTTTTAAACCCAATTAGAAGAAAAATTATGATTTTCCTTTATTCTCAGAGGGTGTGCAATCATGAAGACCAGATAAGATGGAGACAAAGTGAATGAGCTACGTTTCCCCTGGTTAACTAACACTATGTGCATATTACCTCAGCTAATATTCAAAGCATTTCCATGAGCTTAGGTTACACACTTCTAGGTAAAATCTTGGGCTATGAGAGGCTAAATAAGTTGTCTTAAGACGGACCCAATATTTAAGCAAAGTCTATCCAAATTCAAAGTCTGTGTTCTTTCCACTATAAAGCACAGATTCTCATTGAGAAAGAGAAATTATTTAATTTCACCCAGACTTGGACGCAAGTCTCCCTGACATTACATCCTTTAGTTCCCAAAACCTGGTTACCAGAAAAACTGTAAAAGTAATCAGCCACGTCTACTGAAATATAGAGTAAGTTTTTTCCCTAAAATTATTCCCCAGAAAAGGAGTCACCTTGTATTCGAGTTTTAACAAAATCTACTACATTGCAGAGTACACTGCTATGCACATTATTTTGAACAGTAAAAGTACTGCTTGGAGAAAGCACGTTAGCCTGAAACAAGCTTCTAGTTTGAATGCCTGTAATGGCCATCTGGTAGAATCTATGTGTGTGTGGCTTTTTTAAAGCAAGCAAATAAGTATAATGCACATTTAGTAATAATTTCTGTGGGGATGTCTCCAAATATCATCTTGGATTTTCTATTAGTTAGGGCAATGCTGGATTCCGCAACAAAAAAATTCCCAAATCCCCAAATTTTCATTATTTAACACAATGAAAGTTTAGTTCTTGCTAGATTAATAGCAAACTGCAGTCGTTCCCAGATGGCCAGAGACTTTCCTCCAGCAGTGATTCAGGAATCCGGATTCCTTCTGTTTGATGCCTCCACGAACCTCTGAGGCAGGAGTCAGCAAAGCACAGCCCGCAGCCATGCCCTTTGGTTGAAATGTTGTCTATGTGTACTTTCACATCACAACAGCAGAATTGAGTACTTGCAACAGAGACCACATAGCCAAAAAAGCCTAAAATATTACAGTCTGGCCCTTGACATAAAAAGTTTGCTGACCAGTCCACAGCTGGGTGAAAAGAGTGTGGTAAAGGCACTTCCCTCTATAAGACTTCCACCCCAGAAGTGATGCACGCTGCTCCTGCTAATATTTCGCTGGCAAGAACTAGTCACATGGCATCACCTAGTTGGGAGGAGCTTGGAATACGTAATTCCAGCTAGGAAGCTACTTTCTAGTGATAAATCTAAACAGTGCAAGGTAGAGCATGAATTCTTGGTGGACACCTAGCTGTTTCTACTGCAGTTGTCACTTGAAACAAGCCTTTTCAAAATCTATTGAAATAGCAATAGAGATCACATATATGCACTCTCAGGATGAATAAAAAACCAAATGTTCTAAAGCTGGGACTTGAGATAAAATTTCCAGTGACAGCACCATACACAGAGATAAAAATTGCAGTATCTCACACTAGACAGCAAGATAAAGTGGTATGAAAAAAACTGTGTTAGATGGTTCAAAATGCTGTTTTAGTGATAGCAAAGGCATTAATATAAAAATGCATGTGCAGAGTTTGATTAAAAATATCTTACAAATATGTGTAAAAACACAACTCTTCTATATTAACATATCTCATGTACATTAAATATGTATAATTAAACTTAAAAGTTAAATACAAGTAGACATTTGACTATATCATCTACAAGACTAAAAATTTATATATTTGTCATGCAAGGTACACGGTGACCCACAGTGCTAATGTCACACAGTTTAGCAATGATATATATTGATGACAACATACAAGTAAAGGAATAAGAGAGAGCACAGGATCCCCCAAACTCCCATTGTCACAGGATCCCCCAAACTCCCATTGCAGGAGATGTGGCTGCATGGACAGAGCTGGTGTCTATGAAGAGCCCTCCAATAGTGGGAACTCCGGCCCCATATGGCTCAGACATCTGTAGGCTAGCCTGAGAAGGGGAACGTCTAGTCTTCTGTGAAGCAATATAATGAGGGATCTCCAGGCCAGGAAATAGGGTTGTGTTGCTTCCTGAGACCCCCTAAACAATGTGCATTCATTGTTGAAATATTAGCCCTAGGCTTTCATGTCCAATCACTAAAAGGAAAATGGGGCGAAGTTCCCAGGGCCATATCTCAGAGACCAAAGCTCTGTCTCTCCTCAATGCTCATGTTAACCAAAAAACTTTGGGGGATGATATTGTCATTAGGAAGATAGGAGGATTGCCATATATTTGAATTTGTATTATTTATACACAATGGAGGTTGTCCTTTCACTAATGCAAGAAGATGAAAATTAAAATACTGAAGCACGAATTTTTTTTTAGGTGATGTTGGCTCCACTTTCAGAAATAACCAGGAAAAGAAGTCAGAATGACAGTTTATTAATCCAGGCATATGTTCTTAAGGCCTTAAAGTCTAGGGCCTGACGCTTAAACTTTTATGTTTAGGAGAAATAAATTAAAGAAATGGTTATTTCCCACTGGATTCTTAGACTCACACAAAGGTCTCCCTAGACCTTACCTGGCTCTTTCAATTGCTGTGCTATTATAAAGCACTCTACAAACAGAGTCTATCACATTTTTCATCTTTCAGGATGTTCCCAGTCCCATCTTTGACTACAAAATAAAGTTGATGCAGCTGCTAAAACTCTTGGCAGTATCTTACCTCCCTTTTATTATAAGGAAAGTTTCTTGTTGGCTCTAAGAAAATCTAACCAAGATCCAAAATGCCAGAGAGATTTCAGAAACCTCTGGAACCACTACTCTTGTAATAAGAGAATAGACTGAGAGTAAATTAACACTCACTGAGCACATACTACTGTCATTTATTCAGCTAAACATTTTTATATATTGTATTTCATTTCCTTATGACAAAATTATAAGGCATATATTGTTATTGCCTTTTATAAATAGGAAAATAAGACTCAGGTTGGTAAAATATCTTTCCCAGTTTATGCTCTAGTTAGTATTTGCGCCTAAGATTATCTGAAGAGGACTTTTCAAGACACTACTATAAAGTAGATGACTTCTGTCCCTGTGTCACTCAGGTCCAATCTCCAAATTCCCAGAAATTCCTAGAATCTGGTTGACCCACTACAGGTCAGGAGTCCACACCTGGGACAGCAAGCTATGGTCAAGGGGACACATTTCAGAGGACAACCACAGTTGCAGGGCTGCCTCCTGCATATCCAGGACAGTCCAGAAAAGGGATAAGGGGATTGACCCATGATCCAGAAGGACACCAAGAGAGGAGCCTGCTACACTGGCTTTCCTGTGATCCCTCAGACCTGACAGGAATACCCTGAAATATTAATCAGCCTATTCTTGATCTTCTGCCTTTTCACCATTTCTCAGTAAAAAGTCTTTGCTTCCCAATCTAATCTGCATCCCAAATCAGAATGAGTCCTCTCTTAGCTACCGTATCATTCCTGGATCCCACTGCTAATCTCTATTGCTCTCCTGGGACTAGCAAAGGACATCTCCTCTAGCCTCGGCTTTTAATGAATCCCACACCCTACTCTTTCTGAGGTTATGGGCAGCCTTTCACTGAGCCATGTTGTTAGCATTTTCATCAGTGACTTCCTAAGACAAAAAGCAATTTTGTCTCTCTTAGAGAAGTCAGTGGGTTATACTTTGTGTATTCATTAAAAATTGTCTCCTCAAAAATGATCTATTAAACAATCACAAACAGCCCGTCAGCATGAGTTCACAACACAAGCTTGCCACACAAGAGTCATGACTAGAAGCCTGGTCACCATATTCTCCAAATATGAAGAGCATTAACATAACGTAGATGTCCCCAGTTATTTCCACATTATATCAGGTTGTATAAAGTGATCTAATGCCTAGCATAGAGCCATTGCACAACACTGAAGAAATATGTGTAGATTTGATTTGAACTCCTCTGGAGGAGATGATGTATTACTGAAAATAACAGCATGAAAATAACACTGCTTAAGAATTATATAACTTCTTTCCAAAACGTTTTGTATTTGTGTGTTTGTGTGTGTATACATATACATACAAACACACATATATATGCATATACACATACATATCAAAATATATACATATAAAAATATATATGACATTCCTTTGTGTGTGTGTCTGTATATATATATATATAAAACATCCCTTTTCTAGCCTTATGTAAAACTAATCTACCTCTAATTTACCTCTAACAAATTTATTTTGTATTCGTATTATTTATTTTAATGCCCTAGAAATCTTCTGAGATTTCAAGTAGTAATTCCAAAACAACTTTTACTTCAAAATAATGAAGTGTATCTTTTGGAGCTCAAATGTCAAGATACAGATATGTAAATTTCAAGGCAGATATAAATTTAAATAAATCTTCCACTACATCTGGCCAATTTATGGAACGATAAAAGCAATGTAAGGTGGGAAAGGAGGGAGCACACAGGTAGAAGTTGCTCACTAGGTTTGAGATACAGCTCCCTAAACAGGTGCTCATTCACAGCCCAGGACAGACAAAATCCTTGGACCTTTGAAAAGGACCTCCTTAGACGGCATGAGAGAGACTAAGGACACACTGTTGACATGGAATATTCTACTATTCCTAAAATAATACCGATGCTACCTACTCCATCCAAGGGCACGAAACGTCAGGTAGCCTGATTTAGGCCTTAGGAGAGAACTTGGCCTGCTTGTTACAAATTAGAAAGACAGCAAAACTGAGCTGAGTCTAATCATTTACCTTAATAATGAAGCCTCGTCTCCTTCTACCCTTTGGCCAAGAAACTGGTTTACAATATCATTTATTCCCAACCCTATTAAATTATCCTCTTCAAATTTGTTTCCTGTAACTTTTAGCTTTTCCCTGAAGGCCAAATAATACGAAGGACATGACAACACAAACAAAGGACTTAGGAAAGCTGCCAAGTAAGTGAGGCAGTAAAATCGCTTAAATATATGATGTCAAATCCATTGAGAGCTGTGGAAGAGAAGTTTCTTCTATCGTCTCTGACTTTAATCAACCCTTACACTCTCCCCACCCACACATGCCTCCCCTGCGCACTCAATTTAAACACGGAAATTAGCAGGCCTTCAATTAAAGGGACTTTACTAATTTTTTTGAATTTTAATAGAATTTGGAAGAAAATAAAAACAGACCTAACCCTGTTTATTCCCTTCCAGTGACATCCCTAAGATTTCTCCTATGGTCTCCAGGCCCATGGCTACCAGCATCCTAGCCGAGCCTTTATCAACCCACTTAGATTGACTGTAGCAGATTTCTAACTGTTCTCTCTTTTCCAAGTTTTTTCTTTTGTCAATCTTTTGCACTTCCAGCTGTTATCATCTCCAAGCACCACTGTTAGCATGTCACTGCCAGGAGACGAACCAATTACCTAAGAAATAAAATTACCAAATTACTAAATACATAAAATCAAATTCCTTTATCTTTCACATAGTCTCCATTTTCATGAGCTTGTGCCATTTCTTTCTTCAGCAGAAATTCTCCTATCTAGTCTGGCAGGTCCTATTGTTTGTCACAATAAGTGTGCTCCGGTATTTATGTTGTTACCTCTGCCGGGAATGCTCTTTCCCTCTTCACTTTTCCTCTCTAAATCCTATATATTCTCCAAGGCTGGGTTCATTTCCCATCCTCTCTACAAAATTCTGTTCTAATTTAATTGATGTTTCCAGTTCCTAAATTGCTAGACTACCTGAGAGACAGGCAAGAAAGGTCCTTGACTAGGAGAACTTGAGCTTCAGATGCCCTGTGTATCATACACACACACACACACACACACACACACACACACACACACACTCCATTCACCAAAGAACACACGAATACCTCTGTCACTCAGAATCCAGTGGTCAGTACAGGCAGAGGGCAACCAGTAACCTAAACATCTACTTTTGTGACTGACACTGTTCAAGCCCTAGAGACATTCTCCTCCACCTTGTTTTCCCTCTGGTGTATTTGACTATTGGTGAATACCATAAAGCATTTCATTTTTGATGCTGCACATGTTTGAGTTGAACACAGCTTTAGAGCACAGGGGCGAGATATGCTTTACTAAAAGACAAGACAAATTAACTTGTCAGGCCCTTACTCTCAGTTTGCATGCTTGCAATGGAGTCCTGCATAACAATGCATCATTGTCTGGGACTGCCAAGTGTCCAATTTTTGCTTCATTTACTGATTTAATTTGTAGTCCTGGAAGTATTCATAATTTAGCATGGCGTTTGCAACAATTACCAAGAGTGACTAGAAGATTTTTGTAATGTTAAAAAGTTCATATTATTCTTAAATTTGTTTATGTATAAAAACTATATTTTTATAGACATAGAATGTATGAAGTATGAAATAAATTCTTTACATGGGCAACTAGATGGACATTGTATACTAGAATTAAAAATATTTAATAAGATATAATTAAATTTTTAAAAAATAAAATTTTAGCTTTATTTAAATGTTGATATGTTTTTTGTATTTATTCATTATAATTTATAAAATTTATAGTTATCTATTATAATAGATAATTTTGAATAACTGAATATTTTAGGATAAAACAACTTTTTGAAAAAATTGATTTATACTACAATAAAAATATTTTCAAATTCGGTACACTCTCATACAATTATATTTATTATTGGTGTTTTAATTCATTATAGTAACAAGAAAAAAATTATGTGAAAATATTAATTATGAAATTTAGTAGTTTTTTAGTGGTTTTGCTGAAATGAAGGAAATAAAAATAAATCTTATGAAATAAGTATAAAATGGATTATGAATTATATATATATTTATTGTATTATCATCTAAATGTTAACCAGACTCTTAAAAGAACCCTCGGGCACACTCAGTAATAACTAAAATTGGTATTTTGTCAACTTTCAATCATATGAAAACCAAAGCTTTACACAAATATTTTTATTCCATCATTATAAAAAACTTTTTGTCAATGAAGTAGGGAAAAAATACCTTACTGAAAGTTTGTTAGCTTTTTCTATAATTTAATAAAATTTAACATATGATATGTAAACCTTCGTTTGTAATTCCTGCCTCAAAATTTGCAATGTTTGTACCTGGCCATAAACATGTTCACCCAAACTGAAATCTAACACTATTACCAGCTCTGTTATTCCCCCTTTGAGGCATGTGTGTTGGCTCTCTTTCCCCATTAAGTGGTGAATTATAGGGCAGAGACGATGCCTTTTCCCCCTTCCCTATATCTCATGGTACCCATCACTACTGTGAGCAATATGCGAGCTGTTAATTGATTAGAAAAGAGGCGAGAGAAAACTATTATGAAATTATAAATAACTAGTGTTTCAAAGTTGAGTCTTGAGTCCAGGTCGGTGGTGATGGCAAAGAGGTTGTGTCTAGGGTTGAAGATGATAACTTCGCACGGGAGACATAAAAGTAGCGTGAGGAGCAAGAGAAGGCTGCGTTAGTGAGGCTTTATATAGTTCCCACCCGGCAGAAGCTGGTGAGCAAGAGTCTTCCTGACGGAAAAGCAGGGTTTTACGGCCGCGCAGTAATGCTCAATGGTGTTTAATTCGAAAATGAGGGGAATAAGAAGTGAGTTCTTAGAAAGCAAATCTGCAGTCAATCTTTTTTGTTGCTCTGCTTTACAACCACGCCAACCTTTTCATTTCCAGACCTTCAGCGAGGTTGCTTAGAATCGATTTCTGTGTGAGCAGAAACGAGAGGCTGCCCCCAACCTATCCTCGCTGAAGAGAAAGTCGTGATGTTTAAAGTTAAACTGACATTTAATGACAGCCAGTTTGCTGTTAAGTAATAGATTTCTGTAAAAAAAATTAACCAAGTACTGAAACCATTATTTTACAAAGACATTTAGGTTTAGCTAGTTTGAAAGCTATTGTGGAACAGCTGCAAAATAGTTCAGTTAAAGACATTTCTTGTGTACAGAGAGTCTAACATTGCAAAATATGTGTTGTAAAATTCCTAAATAAAAACTGCTCTGGTTTTAGGTGTTTTAGTAAATATTTGTAAGATCATGCTCTAGATAGTTTTTACTGGGGAAATAAAATTCACAATATTCCTCAATGATCCATCATGTGATTTTCTAGAGTTTATGTATTCTCATTACCCATTCCAAAATACTATATGTTTATATACACATAAACAATGATTTGAAAAAGGAGTTATATGAAAATGAAAACCTTTGCAAAAAATATGTTCTCATACTTTATTATTAAGCTCTATTTCACATGATTTTTCTTATTGTAATTTGAGTCAACGAATGTAAATAAATCTTATTTAAACATTTGTGTGGTATGTTCAAGTTAAATTATGGTGAGACAAAATTTATAAAAGATCAAGCCTAAGGACTCATACTGGATACCAATTACCAGAAACTCTGTGAATTACACTGAAACAAGATTAAACACTGAACTACTCCTCTTTTTCCACTTTCTCTTTCTTTTCTTTCTACAGTAAAAGCCATCTGACGGGGCCGAGCAAGATAGGCATTTGCACAGGAGTGGAAGAGGAGATGGATGGGGAGTCACGGTGACAAGAGGGAATGTCAGAGGCCAACAGGAATGAGGAGGTGTCGCAGGAGGGGCATCCTGGCGTGGCGCATTGGAGCCCAATTAGTGTAAAAGAGTGTCCGCACATAAAAGCAGACCAGTGCAGAATGTCAGAGCCCAGCCAGGTGAGGAGGGTTCCTGTACTTCAGAGGTGACCTGAGGAGGGTGAGGAGACCACGCACATGAGTAAGTTGTGGTCCAACACCGGGTATCTGAGTGCAGGTGGGGAGGGGAGTATGCCCTAGAGAGGTCACAGCAAGACAGCCCAGCACAGGGTGTCCGAGCCCAAATAGGGTGGAGAGGGCATTCATATGGGGGAAGGCAGCAGCAGCAGAAGATAGGATGCGTGGTGAGGCAGAGACAGAGAGACTTTGACCAAATAAGTAAATATATTCAGTATAAGAGGAGACAGTTGTCTCACCATCCGAGAGAAGAGTACACATATGGAAAGAGAAAAAACTCAAAAAACCCTGTGGTGCTGGGTTAAAATTGAAGGTATTTCTGTGAGTACGTACTTTTCAATATACAGAGAGAGACATATAGAAATGAATATAGATGTAAATGTATATGTGTATGCATACATACATATTCATCCATCTGTTCCTTAGCTATATCCAGAAACACTCCAATAGCAATGACATACCTAGTGCCCAGATCAAGGTTTCTGAACACCATTCTCCCACTCTCCACTTAGAGGAACCAGATCTCCTTGGAGAAAAGGCTGATTCCAGAGCTTGTGTGGAGAAAGTATAAGATGAGCCTTGAACATCTTGCTGTGCCATAAAGTCAAGAAGTACTCAAAAAACGATGGATACACGCCAGAAGAACACAGAAATCTGCTTGAAAAGGCTATCAGTCGACTAATCTAGGAATTTGAACATCAAAATAAATTATAATAATAGATAATAACCCATTTCTAAACTAGGAAACTATGAATCTATACTGATAGAAATAAATAAATTGAAAGTTTGATGGGGAATGGGATATTTGCATAGTCTCGAAGTAACTCCCCACAAATTATTTATTCATTGCAAAGGAGAGTATTTTTACAGAGAAGCTTGGCAGACACCACCTTGATCAAGTGACCAAACTTATAACAGTAATGAGACATGTCAAAATTGCATACTATTTAATAGGAAAAGCACACAGTATCACTTCTGTGATATCCTTGCCTAAGTTTCATAACCTAAATTTAATCAGGAGGAAATACCAGAAAAGCCCAAATTGAGGTAAATTCTATAAAACAATTCTCCTATATTCTTTGAAAGTATCAGATTATGAAAATTAAGGCTGAGGAATGTTTTCAGTCTGAAGGAGACCAAAGAAACATTACAACAGATCCCCAACTGCTGTTATAACACTTTTGTTATAAAGGACATCAGGAACAATTAGCAAAAGCTACTGTGGTCTGAGGAGGAAGTGGTAGGAACACATTCTTTATAACTTCACCCTGGTGATATTTGTTTTGTGGTTATGCAGGAGAACTTCACGCTTTGTAGGAAAAATACTCTAAAATTTTTAGGAACGATGGGTCATCAATCCAGAAACTAACTCCCAAATGGTTTAAGATAAAAAGAAGTGTTTTGTGTAGTATCCTTGCGACTTTTCTCTTAGCCTGGGATTGTCCAAAAAATAAAATCTGAGCCTGAACATATAAAGAAGCTCTCCTCTTAAGAGAGAATACAAAATAATCTGAGAGAAGCCTTAACCTAATTTATTAGAATTCTATTCCCTCACCTGACTGTATTCCCATTTTTCATTTAGATAATATGATCAGAGCCTACCTTGTAAGTCTGTATAGTAAGTTATTACTAATAATATGTGGAAATTCCATGAAGACCCACTCACACCAACCTTCCATAATGCCTCAATCTCCCTAAATGGAAAGTCTTTCCCATGGGCTAAGAATAATCTTTTAACAAGACTATTATAGAATACAATTTGCTGGATGCCAGATAAAGAACTACTGACAGGAGAGGATACATAAAAAAGCATATGTGCAAGATGGGCTCACCTAATCCTTTGCTTTTCCAAACTTATTTTGAGAATATGAAGGGAAAAGAAGAAAATGTCACATCCCAGTGGAGAAACTGAGCCAGGGTGTGGCTAAACCAGAGTCTGTGGACCAGAATAGAGCCATCAACACAGCCAGAGACCCATTAAGTCAGCTTGACCAGGGAGATGGTAGGTCCAGGTGGATGACTGATCTGGGATAAGGTGGGTCAAAAGAACTAGTGGCCACAAATTGATTTTACCTAAGAGATAAAAATAAACCTGAAGGTGGGTTATAAGCATGAAGATAGTTAGCCAAATGTGATTCAAAAGCCAGAGAACCAAAAATAGAAAAAAGATTCCAAAGGCAAGTACATAAATGAAGGAGGCTTAAGGAATAGACTAACTTTCACAGGTAAGAGTGCACCTGCTACGAGAATCCGGCAGGATGCTGTTGTGCTGCCACAGTTGCCTTTTATCCCAATCCACTCTTACTTTCAGTTTTAAGATTACCGTTATAGATTCTGCAAACACAGAGTAGAAGCAGAGAGAGCAGACCTCCTGTCTCTGCCCACCTGGTCTCAGGTTTTGCAGGTGTAAAAGAGGAACAAGTTGTAATGTGGTAAACAGGAGATGCCCACTCAGAACTGCCTTCAAGGAAGAACTTTCTGGCTAACTGTGGAGAATACGGTCAATAGACAATCTTCACAAAGACAAAAGATAATAACTGCTGGCAAAGATGTAGAGAAGAGGGATCCCTCGCATACTATTGGTGGGAATACAAGTTGGTACAGTATTAAGGAAAATAGTATGAAGGTTCCTCAAAAAATTAAAAATAGAACTAACATATGATCCAGCAATTCCGCTTTTGGATATATAGCCAAAGGAAATGAAATCAGGATCTCGAAGAGATATCTGCACTCCCACATTCATTACAACATTATTCACAATAGCCGAGATATGGAAACAACTTAAATGTCTGTCAATGAGTGCCTGGATAAAGAAAATATGGTATACATGTGCATAATGGAATAACATTCAACCTTTAAAAGGGGGAAATCTTGCCATTTGTAACAACATGGATGAACCTGGAGGACATTATGCTAAGCAGAATAAGCCAGACACAGAAAGACAAATACTGCATGATCTCACTTATACGTTGAATCTAAAATAACCAAATTCATAGAAGCAGAGGGTAGAATGGTGGTTATCAGGGGCTAGGGGGGAGGGGTAAATGAGGAGAAGATGGTCAAAGTGTACAAAGTTTCAGTTATTAGATGAATAAATTCTGGAGATTAAACGTACAGCAATACGATTGTAGTTAACAATACTTTATGGTATACTTGAAATTTGCTAAGAGGGTGGATCTTAGTTTTCACCACAAAAAGAGAAAGGAAAAAGAAAAGAAAACTGGTCACTATCAAGCAAATTACCATGCACCAGTTATCAATCCCAAGGGGGACTCTAAATATCTCTGCCCACTGCATCTTGGCATCAGAGTCACCAAGAACTCAGTGCAGTCAAGCACTGATGGAATAACATTTTACTCACAGAGAAGAGACAGAGCAAGATCAGCTTCAATAGTAGGTGTCAGTCCCCGTGGCCAGGGCGTCTCTCCCCGAGGCCAATGCAGGGCAATTTGCCTCCTCAAACCTTCTTGAGGCACAGTAGAAAGACCCCGTACACCCCCTGAGGAGACAGATATAACAGTGGGTTGGCCAGGTGTCATCTGATGCACACGCTTCAAGCAAAGACAAAAGAGCATTCTTTGAGCCTGATACAGGGAAAGATATTCCCACAGGAGCTGATAAGCCTGGCACAGGCTATGTGGGCTCTTTATCTCTCAGTAAGGAAGTGTTCCAAGCCCAAGGCCCATTCTTATTCAGAGAAATGAAAGTGGAAAGACTATATGCACCAGACTGCCTTTCCCAACAGTAACTATGCGAGCAACGGACATGTAATTGGCTTGATTATAGTGACTGTTTCACAATGTGTATGTATACCAAAACATCAAGTTGTACGCCTTAAATATATACAATTTTTATTTGTCAAAAAAAATAATCTTCAACTCTTAGCTCCTTCAGGGTCCACCTAAGCTGCAGAGAGCCGCCTCACCCAAGGTGGTACCCTTCCCAGGACAACCCACATCAGGAGGCTGGGCAAGGTAGGAGTAAAATGTCCCATCATCTTAGGGCTGACAAGAGCCAACTCTGAGGAGTAAAGCTCTCTCTAGACTCCCCACTGGGCTTCCTGAGGCTTTGTGAAGCCTCCATCCCAGTTCAGCTTCTCACACTGCCCAACTCTGCTCCTTCCCCCTTCTTTTCATTACTGCTGATCTCGAATAAACATCTTTTGTCCTATCTTCTTTGTTTATGCCAAAACATCTTCTTTTATCTATCTCAGCATCTGCTTCCAGTAAACCCAACCTATGACTATTGGTATCAGAAATAATCTGAGAAAACACCATGGCGTTTGGGAGAGGAATCCTCACTGCCAAGCTGGCACCGAGGTAAATGGAGCCAGGCGGCCCGGAGTACAGGGGAGTGGTCCAGTTATTAACACTTTCACTGCTGCTGGACTGGGACAGTGCACTATTGGAAGAGAATCCATTAGCAGGTGTGACATGCAAAGCATTTGAAACGTATGGAGGAAGTCATATTGGATGGCTATTGCTAAGAGCCATTGAAGTGCTGATGTGCTACAGAAAGACAATGACAAGCCAGAGGAGTAAAAGCCAATTGAAACTCAGGTGTGAAAGCTGAGGGTCATTGTTGCATATGCAGAGCCTGGGACTAGGGTAAGACCAAGTGAGACACTCACTTCAGCAGGAAACTTAAGGGAGGGCCAAATGCCAAAAGCCTCCATAATCAAGAGTGACTTTCTTCTCTCCGGCCTGCAAATTCTTCTTTAAGCTAATCCCTCTGGGGTTGAGGTTGGGAGGAGAAAGAAGAAAAGTAGACACCTCTGTATATAACTTCTTGTGAATATTTTTTCTAGTTTTTCTGTATTTAGTCTAGTTTTCTTTTAGTTTTGTGTTAGTGTCTGTAAATATTTTAAAACACTTTAAACAGTGTGCTATATGTGTGGGTGTGTTAGTTTTTGTCTACATCAGTGGTTCTCAACGGGGAGATTTTTGTTCCCATGGGGCATTTGGCAATGTCTGGAGACACTGTTGGTTGTCACAGTTGGGGGTGGTGCTCTTGGCATCCAGTGAGTAGAGGCCAGAGATGCTTCTAAATACACCACAGTACACAGGACCGCCTCCCACACAAAACAAGGAATTACTTAGTCCAGAATGTTAATAGGTTGAGAAATTTGGTCTGCACTCTGGGCGGTTACCATTTAAAGTACTCTCAAGAGAAATACATGCTGCAGTACATTAATTACTATGTAAAGGACCCTAATCAGGAGTCCAGGCTCCAGAGGTGGCCTCTACAAACTTCAGTCATCACTATCTGAGCAGCACTAGCAGATTCTGTAACTAGCATTTGAAATCAGTGTTGTAAGAGAAGTGGGTTGGTTGCAAACAGTGAGCAGGCACTTCTGTCCTTCCATGTGTAGGAGTATAAAAGCTGGTAGTCCCAACTGCCTATTCACAGGGCCCTTGGCCCAGAGCGCCAGCTCAGCACGTGTCTGTGGGGATTCTATCACGTGATCCAACTACAGGTTCAGCTGATTGTTATCGCTCCCCACTGCTAATCAACCCCCTCTGGTAGTGCCAAGTCTTTGAGCCCAATGGTAGATGAACCAACCCACTGACAACAGGAGTCAGTCTCCCCTTCTGCCAAACAACCCCAATCAATGGGCATCTTTAGTGCCTGGTTCCCAGCAAGTGTTGTGCATGGAGTAGAGACAGGTGAAGGCTATTGGCCTCCTTTGCCACCATATCACTGTCTGGTGTATCTTCTAATAAAGCTAAATCTAATGATGGTAGTGCGACAACTAACCTAAGCATACTTGAACCTTCATAACTATCAGGTTATTCTTGGTAGATATCAGTGTCCATCTTGGGACAGTCTCCCTTTGTGAACACTGAAATCTCCAGAGAGCTGATTCCTGCAGGCTGCCTCATGCCCCACTCCTCTCTCTCTCATGGGAAAGGCTACCAACCTTCTCTCATCCCTGGGAGATTTCAGAGTTGCCCTCCTATAATGAGGCCTTCTTATAACTCCACCATTGTGAATTTAGTGCCTTTGTTCTCAATAGTGTGCTATTTCAGCTGTAATTCCTGCCCAGTTCAGGAACAGAAAAAGATTCTAATTACTGCTTTGCAGCATTCGATAATACCAGTATTTGAGACTGCCAAAAAAAACCATATTCAAACTAAATGGTGCTTAAGTACGAAGTTCGAGTTCTCCTTTTCTTAAGGTAATTATTTTCTTGGTTTCTCCACATGAATACATAAATAAACATGAATTCTTTACAGGAAATATGTACATTTTGTTTGAGCAAAGCCCTGTGAGATTTTAGATTTAGGCATATACAATCAAGACATCTGAAGCTGGACTTGACTTTTGTCAAATAAATCACAATTCTTCCCACTTGATTCTTCTTAATTTCTGTCTCAGTTGTTTTATACTTAATAAAATGCCATAGTATAGGCCTAACATCCCCTTAACACCTACCACAAATATAGTAATATTTTGCTCTCATCTGAAGAATAAAACCAAAAAGACAAATTTGGGACTGTTAACTATTCTTCTCAGTTAAGTGACACTAAGATCTGTGTGCACCTTTCTCAGAAAGTTAAATTGTGTTATTATATTTTTACCACATAAAAGCATGCATATTTAACCTATCAAGATTACACGTTATCGCAAGAGCATTTGATATTTGCAGTTTCTATGGCGCTGTTTATTGGTGCTAGTAAAGAACAGAAAGGCCCTCTCAAACCTGCCTCTGACGAAATATTGGAGTAATGATTGGCTGTCACCATGATCATGGTTTCTGTAACAAGAGGAGCCATAAACCTCTCCTTCTTGAGGCAGATCCCTGGTGATGGGCAAAATCCTCTGTGTGCACCTCTAAAACATTAGAGTAGGAGTCCAGTCTGCATAGACATGGAAAAGATAGTCTGTTAAAAAAGGAGAGGACTGAAACCAGTCGAGTAGTATATGAATGTTGGGTATTATGGTTTTGTGCAGAAAATAAAGGGGAAGATGTGTTTTTAAGTCTCTTGACGTTATGAATTCTCTGCCTTTTTTTCATTTAAAAAAACTAAAAATTAGGCTTGACTGAAAAGAAGGAAGTACTTTTTTATTTTGGAAAATGCCTAATTGAGCTTTATACCCATTCCGGCTACTAACTAATCATGTATTCGAGAACTGGCAAAAACCATTCACCTGTGTAAGAAACACAGTAATAAAATGATAAATACCGGGTAGTACGTTTGTTTTGGCTGAGGGTCCTTATGTCACTGTCAGTACTGAGTCTACACGCAAATATGATTTTATCCATCACAGATCCAAAACACCCATTCCCTACATGGACAAACCCCACACTGCCTTATCTCCTTAGCCACAACTCTTTATTAATTTATATCTATATATATATCTATAGATATATCTATATCTATATCTATAGATATATCTATAGATATAGATATATCTATATATATCACTGCAAAAGAGGAAACGGGGCGGGCGGTTGTGGCCCGGGGCCGCAGGCGGCGGGGGGTCCGCGCTGGGTTGTCCTGTGCCACACAGGGGTGGGGTCCTCACCGCACGGGCGGCGGCCCGCTTAGAGTACACGGGAGCCCAGCGGCGGGGCAGGCGGGTGACGCAGGCGGAGGCAGAGAATAGACACTGGGTGAGGCCCGCGGTGTCCACAGCGCCGCCGCAGCCGCGGCTCTGCTCAAGGTGGGAAACGCCGTCCCATCAGCGGTGGTGTTTGAAGGGGAGCCTGGCAACGAGGTGCACCTGGCGGAGTTCAAGAACAAGAAGGGGTACGTGTGGAGTCCCCGGAGCCTTTACCCCCAGCTGTTCCAGGACCCACCTGCCAGGGTTTGTGGGGCAGGCTGGGGCTCTGAAGGCCTCGGAGATCCAGGTGGTGGCGCTCACGAGTGTTAATGATGTCTTTGTGACAGAAAAGTGGGGACCACTCCACGATGTAGAAGGCAGGGCTTGGCTCCTGGCCAGCCCCCCTGGGGCCTTTGGGAAGGAGACAGATTTGTTACTAGATGATTCATCGGTGTCCCTCTTTGGGAATCGATGGCTCAAGAGGTTCTGCATGGTGATAGAGGATGGCAGAGGGAAGCCCCTGAACCTGGAGCTGGACGGCACAGGCCGGCACCTGCAGCCTGGCCTCCAGCATCCTCTCCCAGCTCTGAGGCCTCCGCCCAGAAGCACTCCTTCTACCTTCCCTTGTTTCACCTGCCCAGCCCTGGGCAGAGGGCCCCAACCCAACCTCAGCTGGGGCCACCCAGTTGGAACTTTGGCCAAATTTCTGCAGTAAACACTTCTGGGTCAAAAAAAAAAAAGAGGAAAGAATTTTTTAGCTCTGGTTAAAATGGACTCAGTGCCCTAACAATGGCTCAATGGGAGGAAAGAGGAGCGAATGTCACCTATGGGTGCCTTAAAATAATTGTGTTACTCTGAATATAAACACTTAGATTCCTAGTAAACAAATGTGAACTACCAATCTCTGACATTTTCATCCTGGGTAGCCACAGTGACGAACAGCAAATTAACTTTCGTTGAACAACTTGGATTCATTGTGAGTGTGTTTTTGGCAGCAACTGTTGAAATCAGCCAACAGCAGCTGACTGCATGAGAAAATTGCTCCAGGTAGAATTAAAAAGCTATGTAAGGAAAGTGGTCTGAGCTCTGGAGTTGCACAAGAACTGAACCAGGTTGCACGTGTGGTTGGATGAGGGTGGTTTAAAACCCCAAGGAAGTGGCAAAGAAGACCTAGATAAATCTATGAAGGAAAGCCACTGAGCTTTGAGAAATTTCTACTGGGAGATCTGTGCAAGGTTAAAAAAAAAAAAAACTTTGTAATTTGTCCTTATAGATATTTCTTCCATCTTTCTGTGTTGGCTGTTACAAGCAGCTGGTTTTGTCTTATTGGTGTTATAGAGAAATATGATGTTCTGAACTATTTCTAAATGAATGCTTCTGAGTTGCTGGATTGTCTTTCTTCCATGTAATCATAATATTGGCCTTTTATAATAGATTTGGTTATAAAAGACAAGCAGTACTGAATTTGTTAATTTTCTCTGTTACACTGAATCTGAAATTAGAAGTTATTGTTACCAAGTATATGGAGGTATCTTGGTAACAGCCATATAGGAAACTATAGTTGAGGGGGAAATAATTTTTCATGCTTTTCCACTGAATTCTCTCTATTAAAAAAGGCACATATTAGGCGTTATGATGTACTGCCCAGATCCTCCTTCAGGTATGAGGGGCCCAGTCTCTAAGCTGCTGGTAGAGCTGCCTGATGATACAGCTCCTTCGGGGACTGCCTCAGCTGAACAAAGCTGCCCTATCCAAGATCAAGCCCCCTTTCTGATATACCCACACCCAACGACTGATCAAGAGGTAGGCATGAAGTTTTCTTAGGAAGGCCCATTCTTGTAGCCCCAACTCGGGACAACTCTAAATGGCCATCTCACCCGCAAAACTCCCATGGAATCAGCTAAGACCTTTGCTGGAATTGCATCCTTCCTCAAATACTCCTTCTGCCCATTCCTTCTTTCTTTCCCTTCCTTCCTTAGGTAGAGATCTCATGAGCCCTCCCTAATAAGTGCCCTGCAGGGAAATCTCTGTTTCAGAGTTTGCTTCCCAAGGAAACCAACCTGTGATAGTTTGTGCTGGGCATGGTCCATAAAAGCAGACACTACGATGAAATTTTGGAGCTGGGTCACCCCCCACCTGGATGGCAATAAGGACCCCATCAGTGGTAGCTGCAGCACAGATATCTCCAGGTACAAGATAGCAGTGCAGTTGTTAAAACTTTCGCCAGTGGTGAACTGGGATGGCGTACTGTTGGAAGGAAATATATTAGCTTATATATTGTATCAGCATTTGAGAAATATGGGGAGAATAGTAACTCTAAGGGAAATGAAACTGAGTGGCTGTTGCTAAGCAGGATTGATGCTTTTGAGATGGATAACACAAAGCTGGGTGTATTGATCAGTCACTGAAGGTTAAGTGTGAAGGCCGGGTACCTCCTTGGTAGCATATGAAGAAGCTCTGATCTCCTGCAGCAAAAGGGCAAAGAAAGCTGAGGTCCAGGCCAAGGACTTAATTATAAGAGTAGCCGAGCTCCACAGAAGGTTAAACTCCCAACCAAGGCAGGTCTGCTGTGGCAAGGTCAGAGCACTGGTTGGGAACCCCGAACTCCTACACATTAGACGAGCACATCAGGGTTTAGGAGTATATGAAGATACTGCAAAAGTGATCCACTCCTCCTCACTCCTCCCTTTTCAAGGAGAAGAGAGCACTAGCCCTTTCTCAAAGAAGATGCCAAAAGCTCTCCTCCCAAGATGACATGGTCTCTCCTCAAGATTTGTCCCTGCCTTCCCTCCCAGCTAAAAGGCCAATAACTAGTATGAAAGCATAACATAAACTAGTCGGGGGAGACTTTTTTCATTCATCTTTGGCATTATCAAACAAACACAATAGAAGGGAAAGATCATCAAACTGGTGAGCTTGAGGTCCCAGCTCTCATCTCAGCTCTGCCAGTGCCCCTTCTTTTGTGACCTTGGACATGTGACCTCACTGTGCCTCTTTCTTTCACGTATAAAATAAAGGATTTAATATTAGGATGAACACCTGAGCTTGAGTCACAGCTGCATCAGCTAGGTATGTGAGTGCACACCTTGTCAAGGGAGGCCTTGAAAGACAGTGGTGAGGGAAATACTCCAGATTTGCATAGCTTCATGCACATGGTCATTCACTTGGTGTGGAAAGAGAAGTGACCTAATCTTTGTGTGTATGTGCATATGTGTGTGTGTGTGCATGTCTATATATATATTTATGGTCAGTGGCAAATGGAGCATGGCAGGAGAAATATGGAAAGATTAGGGACAAGCAGGTCTGAGGTAGAAGTATGTGAATAAACAAACGCGAGTGAACAGGAAATATGAAGACTTTTGTATCCCATATTAAGGACTAATACAGAGCATTAATCAAAGAAAAGGCACTAAAAAATGAGGTTGGGGGGAGGGATAAATAGGCAGAACAGAGATTACTTTTAGGACAGTGAAAATACTCTGTATGATACTATAATGATGGATACATGCCATCATACATGTGCTCAAAGCCATAGATTGTACAGCACCAAGAGTGAACCCAAAGTAAACTATAGGCGTTGGGTGATGACCATGTGTCAATGTAGCCTCATCAGTTGTAACAAATGTACCACTCTGGTGGGGGATGTTGATAATGGGGGTAGGCTATGTATGTGTGGCGGCAGCAGATATATGGGAAATCTCTGTACCTTCCCCTCAATTTTGCTGTGAATCTTAAATTGCTCAAAAAAAAAAGTCTTAAATTTTAAATTTTTTTTTTAAAAACTGAGATTGACCAAATGACTCAACCAGCGCCATCAGCCAGTCTCTGTCATCAGATAACCAAGTCCTGGCACTTTTAAGGGACACGTGAAGAAAACATCCATAGAGGCAGAGATTGGAAGTCATACATGTTCCAAGAGCATGGGTTCTCACATATTAAGGCTGATCTAGCTACTCCCGCCATCCAGTGTCCAAACGGCCATCAATGGAGACCATACTGAAATGAGTCCCTGATATGACATCAACCCTCAAGGCAACCAGCCAGCCATTTGTGGCAAGTTTACTACACACTGGACTTCTTCTACCCTGGAAAGAGTAGTGATTTTTTTTTTTTTTACTGGAATAGACACATATTTGAGGGTATAGGTTTATTTTCTTTTCTGCCCACAGGGTCTCAGCAGCATCACTCTCCAAAGTCCAACATTATAACCTACATTATATAAAGAGGGTGCCAGGTGTGGACATATGACCATAGGATTCCCTTCATTGTATTACATTCTATACCACCCAGAAGCTTCCAGCTTGACAGAGCAATGCCTGTTAAAGGCATAGCTGAAGCATCCACTTGGAGACCCTATTTTGCAAGGATGAGGTCCATTCTCCAGAATGAAAGGTTCACTTTAAATTAACTACTTTTATGTGGTGCTGTGTCTTTGATAGGAAGACTATATAGGCTCAAGAACCAAGGGGTATGTCATAGTCAGAATTCTAAGTTGGTCCCCACAATTTCCTATCCCCCCAGTGTATACACCTTGCATAATCCCCAGGACTGTGAATATGATGGATTTTACTCCTGTGATTAGGTTATGTTATATAGCATGGTTGACCATAAGATGGGGAGATTCCAGATGGCCTGCCTAACCACATGAGCCCTTTAAAAGCAGAGTATTTTCTCCAGATGCTGGCAGAAGGGGAAGTCAGAGGTCTGAAGCACAGTAAGGATTTGATATGTGTTTGCTGACTTGAAGATGGAGGGGGCCATGTGGCAAGGAATATAGGTGGCCCCTAGGAGTTGAGACCAGTCCCTGGTTGACAACCAGCCAGGTAACCGGAACATTTCTTACAACAGCGAGGACTGAATTCTGCCAACAATAAGAATGAGCCTGGAAGTGGATTTTCCCCCAGAGCTTCCAGACAATAACTTAGCCTCACAGACACCGAGTTCGTCCTTGTGATACCTTGAGTCACGTCAGACCTCTGACCTGCAGAATTGCGAGCCATGGGTGTTGTCTTAAGCCACTAGTTTATGGTAATTTCTTATGCAGCAGTAGAAAACTCACTTGAGGTGTTTCCTTTTGGAAGGATCCCAGTCCTGGGCTGCCAAAATTTCAATGGCTGAAAATAGTTGCTTCATATATTTTTATTGTTGTTCGAAGCAGGAGGGAAAGTTTGATATTGGTTATAGTATTATCATGGTTGAAGCAGAGGTGCAAAGTCACTTTTCTGTTTTAAACAAGCATAAAATGGTAGACTCAAGTCAGTTAGCTTGCTACTAACATCTACCTGCATCTAGTATTTCTGATGGAATAATAGAGGTCACGTTCTTCAATAAGACTTTGGAGAAAATGCAATTATTGAGTAAAGCAAACATCATTCTGGGTAAACTATACACAAGTATTTTTTGCATAGTTAACTGAGTTGTGGGTATACACAGAAGTGACTTCAGTTTTAAAATTATGATAACATCTCGGTAGGGACAGGTAACCCTCTGAGAGCCGCACGTAACTAGAGTTAGAATTTTCAGCCCTGCCCTTCTTCCTCAGTAGGCTCTTCTAAAGCAACCTCTTCTGTTCCGAGTTATGTTTCTCTTTTACTGAGTTCCACACTGGGTTTGCTCCATCTATCAGATCACTGCCTCTATTATATAAATTACCAAAACTCTCAGATTCCTTGTATACTTATTTAGAGTCCCGTCATTAAGATCCGTATTCTATCTACTCTAATTCCCAAAAGCCTGGTGCTTATATTCCTGTCTTAATTATTTTGTCCTTTGATCTTTGTTTCTTTTTTCTTTCCATCAACATCAAAATTTCTCTGTATGACAAGGAGGAGAATATTTCTTCTCTTGGAAAATGAGAGATGTTATGTCTCTTGCCTATTGTGGCAATATCTAAAATTATCCTCCAGAAAACCCATACACACTTACTGTGAACCTGAATAGAAGAAAAAGAAAATTACATTTGGTAAATGTGTTTTGTGTTAAGGTAAAGTCTATCAGTTGAATTGTCTTTTTAATGCATTCCCTTGAGAAACTCAAATAGATTATATGAGGACACAGTGACTGAATAATTTCATTGTCCTTTCCAACTCTTGCAACTGGAGACAATTAAATGTATGTAGAATGATACAAATGCTAATATGCACCACTCTGATATAGTCATAGTGTCTACCAAACAATTTCTCCTGGAAATGCCTGTGTGAGAATGGGTCACCTCATGGGAGTGGATTTCCTGATGTACTAGAAATGTGTCTCTGACAAGATTTTTGAGCTCCAGGGGCTGTCAGAGGAAAATCTTTTGGGTTATTAGTTGTTCATATTCTGACAGTAAAAAATGTTCTCTTGAGACTTGGGAAACTCAATGTGAGCCCAACATCACAGGACTGGATTTCTCCCTTAACAGCCCCTGTCTGTTCTCTATGAGAAGTCAATCCTTAAGATTCAGGAGGGAAGTGTCAAGAATTGTGATTATATATACCACTGTATTTCACCTATGATAAGAGAACTCATTCTCCTTTTTTTATTTCTTTTGGTACTTTAGAATTTTATAAATGATCACATAATTGCAGCTCTATGATACAGATTTAGACAGGTGTTGTGATTTTTAATTTATCCCTTATATAAAAATGTTGTTTTAGTGTTTTTCCTTAATTATAATCCAATTATACAAATTTGGGATGACGTATGAGTTTAAAATAAGGAGAAAAAGCTACCAACTTAATTCTAGCTGATCCATAGCAGTATTATAAAATTAAATATTCTGCATGCCTTACCTTAGCTCCTCACCACCACCAGTATTAAGTGAAACATACTCAATTTGCACATCTGAAAAGAAAGTTTGTGTTTTGACAGAGTTCACTGAGAAGGGACATCTTACCTTAGCATTTCATGGTGAGCTGACAGTTCTTAGACAGGGAGGAACAAATGCCACGGAGGCCCGAGCCACTAAGGTCTAGGCACATGTAGAGGGAGAGAGAGGTAGGAATTCCAGGGATTCTAGATTTGTAGGAAGACAGTATTGACTCACTATCTGGGGGAAGGGGATTTAGCACCATGAGGACTGATCTGCTTTCTAAGAGCATCAGGATCCATGAGCTGGGCAGTTGCATAGAATTGGTACCTGCCCAAAGTCTCCCTGCACAGCTAAAGGGGCATGTGTGTGTGTGTACGTGTATATGTGTGGTTGGGGGAGGTCTAGTCAATGCTCTGCTCACGAAGCTGTGTACCCAGCTTAGGGCTATCTCCATTGGAAGAAGAAGATGGCCTCAAATTCATGCCAAGACACCACATGTAATAGCAGAAGCCTGCCCTGGCCTCTCCACCTTCTGCCCCAGTCCCCTCTCTTCCTCTACCCTCTGCCTTCCCTTCCCCCTCCACTTTCCCTCTTCCTGTCCTCATGCTCAATCCCCTTTCTCCCCCTATCCTCCCTCTGAATGCAAAAAGAGCATTACGTGGCTATGCCAAGAAGATGAATTTGGCTTCATTAATGAATCAAAGTAAAAGAACAATGAAAAATGAGGGTTGTGAGGAAAGGAATGAGGAGGGGGGAATTGAAAGGGTGTATTAAAATCCAGATCTGGAGATCTGGGATGGGTATTTTGAGTAAATTGACTCCACGATGGAAACAATATTTGAGGAATATTTTTTTGGCAAATGTATACAGAGTGACCCAGACCAAGAAGACTAGAGAGACTCATTTCAGTTTCCTGTAAATGAGTGAAGTATAAGAAAATACTTGTGAGGGAGGGAAGGATAGTCGGACTACACTGGATCAAATGGAACCAGCCAAGACTATACCCAGGAAAATCTAGTGAGAGTCAATGGGACATGCTTATAATAAAAATCAAATAAGTGAGTGAATTCCAGTCATAGAAGATGTTTTGTTGTATTCTGTTACTGGAATTTTGTTAACTTAGAACAACTCCCCACACGAACAAGTTAAACAGGTATGGAAACAAATAAACAAAAAGCAGAATATTGCAGAATACTGGATATATGTATTTCTAATGTGTAGGAATAGAAAATTTCCACTGAACGTAATGTTTGTGTGATCTGGAAGGAGTATTAATTCCTTCCTAATTACAAAAACCCTGACCAAGGCTAACAGGTTAACAGGGTAAAGGAGTAACTCAACAGAGGCAGCCCTCTACTTTCAATCACGATTTCTTCCTACAAAAATTCAAATGGCAAAAATAAAGTGAAAATTTTAGGTCTTGTAAATAGAGATCTATCCTCATATAATTTTAAAATTATAATAGAATTCCAATACTCAGTCTTGGCAATCTATTTCCAGCGCTTTGTACATGTTCTTTAATTTTATCTTTTCCCTTATAATTGAGCATGTAAATAACTTAGTACCCAACTGGAGCTAAAAATTCACCATTGTTTAATAGCCAATTATTTCAATCTTTGTCTCAATTTTATGAAGTCTATGAGACCTAAACTTATCACTTTTTCTATTTATCGCTTCATATTTTTGGTAAATGAATAAGGGCAAATGCAGTAAAATAGTCAAATAATGAAGAAACACTACTGTGAAAATTGGCAACACTGACAAAACAGAACTGTTGGCTGTCAGTGCCAGTGTAGCTCAAAATTCTTGTTTTTCAAATAATGCATAAAGTCTAAATTCAGAGCACTACTAGAAGTGGTTTATGGATATCAATGCATAATAATGGAAAATAAGAGTTTATGAAAGATGGACATATAAAATTGAAGATCCATCCATAGTTTTTACAGCCACCCCTCCAATGAAGGATATATACTCTCTCCATGAAAGGTGATAGAGTCAGTTTACAGAAGAACCTAGAATATAAGCAGATTAGAAATATATTCATCTAAAGATAGAGATTGTGGTTATTTTGACTTGATGATACCAAAAAAAATATTGTCTCTCAGAAGTAACAGCAATAATAGGGAAGATGCTCATCTGGAGTTAATCTTGACCATAAACAAGAATTGCTTCATGATGTAAAAATGATAGGATCTTGTGGAAAAGTGACTGTACTATTCTGGAGAGTCTTATGGGAAATGGAAGATGTACAAGGAATTGAATATGTTCAATAGATTTTAAGAAGGCAGAGTTCCATGGTTCAGTGAAAAATGTCAGGGGTACACTTCTTAGCCCTCTCCTACAATCTATCTATTCCCTTTTCCATAATTAGATAGTTCTGTCTTAAATTTTCAATTACCAACCTTAAACTAAAGACACCTTAACATATGACTACAACCACAAACACTCATTTGAGATTCAGTCTCCTATCTTCAACAGCTTTCTGTAGAAGTTTAATGTATCGACAAGTGCATGGATACTGGAACTTGAAAGGGCTAGTGAGTTAATTTCTCTCCAAACCTAAGTTTCTTTATCTGGAAATGGGGATAATACATATACATACAAAAATTTTATATGAATATTAATGAAATTATATATGTAAAACAAGTAGAATAGTACCTATTACATGTTATTCATTCATTTATCCATTGAATATGTATCTATTGCTTACCACATACCAAATACTGTGTAGGCAAGAGTGGAACAATGGTAACAGGACAAGCACAGTCTCTGTCCTAACAGAGCTTAGAGGCTTAGAGGTGAGACAGGAAAGAAGGAAATTGCAATAGTGTTTTAATGTGATAGGAGACTTATGAGATGAGGGAACACGTGGAAGTGTGCCGATTCTTAAGAGCTTTAGGGAAGGCTCCCATAGGCAATGATGTCTAAACTAAGACTAAACTGGGAATGAGCCTAATGAAGCATGGAGGTAAAATAGGGCAGGAGGGACGTTGTAAGCAAAGGAGACAACATATATGAAGGCAAAAGAGCTATATTTCATGTTTGAAGAATCTAAGAAGTTTAGTGCTGGGATACTGAGCACAAAGTAGAAAGCAGCAAGAGCTGAAGCTATAGCAGTAAGCAAGAGCCACATCATGCAAGGATTTATGGAGGGATTTGTACCTTATGCTGAAGATATGGAAAGCCAATGACACATTTTGAGCAAAGGTGACATAATCATATTTATATTTAAAAAAAAAAGAGCATAGATGGAGTGGACTGAAGGTGAGCACTGTTGGAGATACGGAGACCAGCTGGGTTTATGTTTGGCCTCATTCACAAGGGTTGCCCTTCACTGAAAAATGAAGTGACAATTTGGTTCCAAGGATGAGTTGTATGGGGGAAGGGACAGCAGGTCCACCCATCCCACCATTTGTTTTGTTATCTGGTAGAGCTCCCTAAAAGGCTTTCTGCACCAATTGAAGAACTGCTCTCAGATAATGAGTTCTACAACACTGGTCCAGAGGACCATATTTTACCAGCCATTTTTGTTTGGCATAGCTACATAAATTAAATTTATTTCCCTTCCTATTTTCCTAAACTGTGTCTTATGTATTCACTGGTAAAACCAGTTCTGAGTTGATTGTGGGTAAATTCTGCAGGTACATGAAGGCTATAGCAAAATGCCTAGCTCTATTCTCTTAACATTCTCCTGGTTCCCCTAAATCGTTTACGACTATTACATTGCTTGAAATATTATGAAGACAACTTGACTTAAACTAGCTTAATTTTCTTAGATTTCTGCTATAACCCTTAATATAGCTAGTTTCCTTGCCAATGTATCAGAAAGTCTGCAGCAGTAATCAAAGTAGCTAGAGGCAAAATGGGGTGGAGACAACTAGATGAGTACAAGTATTATCTAAGATAAATAATAAGATTGGGGAATAAATTGGATATGGGGATGAGGGAAAGTAGAGTGAATAGAAAAGAATATAAACTAAAGGAATATCATTGTTTGAGGGCTTACAAAATACTATTTACTCATCTCAATTAGGTCATAGAGAATTGGATGTCCTAACATCACATCATAGTGAATGTATGAGTTAGGGATTTCTCCTCTAATCATTTCACACCAAACCCTCTAACTAACCTACTTCCATTCATGGTTTAAGAGTCAACCAGTTCAGAAACAAGGCCCTCTCTGATCCTTACATCTTCTTTTTCCTGTATATTCATTGATTTCTCCAGCTCATTATTAACTCACACTTGGGTAAATAGTATAATTATATATTTGGTCTTCCTGATCCAGCTAAGTTGGAAGCAAACCTGAAAAAAATTATCTAATAAAGACCCTCCCACCCACTTTCATACCGATCTTACAGATGATTCTGTTGAAGCCCAGAAAAGTTAAGTGAACTATCTAACATTATATAGCTAGCAAGTTCTAACAGGAAAATTATAACTAAGGAAATCTCTCTGATAATACAATACCTTTTCTATCACACCCAACCTATATATTATTCTGCTTTCAGATTTGTCTTCTTCAAACACTAATTTCAACTTTTCAACAGCTGCCAGTTGCTCTCCTTTGTCTGAAAATACAACCCAAATTCCCTATCTTTCAAAGCTCTCCATTATCTGGCCTTACCTTACCTACCATTATTTCCCACCATATCTCAACACAAATCTCCACACCTCCCACTCTAGTATCATTATCTCCCACACACATCACACTCATAATAGGCTGTAGCATTTGCTTATGATGCTTACTACACTTAAACTGCCATTTTTCATCCTTATCACCAATCTATCCATTTCTTTTAAGTCAATTGAAGCTCATTTCATTTTCTGCGAAACAGCATTCTTTTGCTTTC
This sequence comes from Diceros bicornis minor, assembly GCF_020826845.1. Classification (NCBI taxonomy): domain Eukaryota; kingdom Metazoa; phylum Chordata; class Mammalia; order Perissodactyla; family Rhinocerotidae; genus Diceros; species Diceros bicornis. The sequence continues at coordinate 92,130,062 of NC_080742.1, read as the reverse complement.
CCAACAATAATTGATCTCTAATTGAATTATTGCTTATATCATACCTTTGCACAAAATAGTATTATACCTTGCTAAATAATTATTTAGAGTAAATAAGTTGTCTCTTCCAAATTATTTTCAAAATGCTTGGGAAGGGTAGTAACCACAGCTGGCATTTCTTTAGTGTTCCCTTTAGCAAACACAGTGTTAATCATATACTAATCACTCAATGAATACTTGTTAAATGAATGAAATCAATTTTCAATGATGGTATTAAAGAGAAATATATTTTTATAGCAAACCTCAATTTCTTGGCTTTTCCTTGAGACATCAGCTCTCCTCTATCTACTACCATCTACTGGCAGCAACTTTGCATCGCTAGAAGAGAAAACTAAGTTCTTTTTAAAGCAAATCACTGTGTCAATGAATACCATGTTTTTTACTATTCAATGCAAACTAGCATTGATACTGAACCTCTTAATTTCAAATTTATGTGCCCGATGCACAATAAGCCCAACACTGAGGCATCAGTGCTTGGAAATGGAGAAAATTTTTATTTGAATTGGCCAAAATGAGAAAGTAGGAGCATGGGTTCTCTCAAATCCACCTTAACAAGAGAAAAAAGCAGGAGGTTTTATAGAGCTAAAGGGTGTGGTAGGAGGAGTTTTGGAGAAACAAAATATAATCCACTAAAACACATTTCTTTCACTCCTGATAAGCCCCTGGGCAATCATACTTCTAGGTGTCAATGGCAGGTGGGGGCTGGTTATCTGGTGATCTTTGAAGGCATTCTCTTTCTTCTGTAAAACAAGCTTATAACTCCTTGTGACCCTTGAGTTACCCCTCAGGTTAAACAGGAAAACAGCAAATTGACAAGATTAACTTCTTTTCATAACAAGTTCAAAAGGTAATATTATTGAATATTTACAGTAACCCTCAGGTACCTGGCTTCAGCATCTCAGACAACCACCTATACCCAGGAATCTCTGGATCCTAGAATTCATATTTGGCTCCATCAAGAAGTTGTTCTCCAACACAGAGAAACACTCCTCTAAAAAGTATTTACACAATTTAAATTAAATTTCAGAAATTGATTACTACTTTTCCTGGTTTAACTTAATTTTAGAATTTATAGACATTTATTATATATAAGTTCATCACTCAAGTTTAACTAAAATGTTTCTAGTTATTCATTAAAAATTGATTATTGAGAGCCTATTTAACAGTGTATCATAACTATATTTCAATTTAAAAAGGATATTCAAATTATGTAGTTTCACCTTGCTTGCTTTTTCTACAAATACAATCTACCACAATTCCAAGAACAATTTTAGAGAGCATTGTAGACCGTCTAGGAGGAAGTATTAGTGATCATATAGTTGCAAACATGATTGTACAGATAAAGTAATTCAATATGAATCAATCTCCTCCAAAAATTCATTAGAGATGAATGATAGAAGACAATATAACTCAAATATATTGTCTTATCATAATTCTTCTTCTTATTTTCTGATTGGCTAAATGAGACTAAAGTTATTAATTTATTTGTGAGATACCTTCTAACTTTTTAACCACCTCAGAACTCTACCTCACGGTATCCTAAAAGCAGACACTGCCACCGGGAATCCTACAGTATTGTTTGAGAATGTAAGATAAAAAAAATAGCCACAGAAAATACATAAAAGAACATAGCTCAACAACATAGAAAAATCAATGAGCAGAAATTCTCTAGAAATTTGAATAGCACCCCACCCAGGTACCAAAGAAACTTACATGAAAACATCCATTTTTTTCATATTTTTTTCACTTTTTCCCCTTACACATCTAATATCCTTGCCTTATTAGGTAGCTAAACTCATTCGCTATCAGCTGCATTTTCTCCTATCTCTCTTCCATTTCTACTTTAGTTTTCAACTGTTTTTTTTCTTATTTACCTAATGGAAATCCTAATAACTGTCTAACATAGCCCCTCGGTTGTTGTGAGATTTAAAAGTGCTAATAACTAATAGATACAAATCTGTTTGGAAAAGTGAAAAGCTCATTAAAGCTGTAAGATACCACTATTATCACTTCTTGCTTAAACAGTAGTCACCTTGTTGTAACCTAGAAAAAAGTTGTGTTTGTATGATATAAGTACAAGATTACAGGAAGACAGGGAATTACGGAAGAAAGGACAACATTAGAGACCTGTTCCACTGAAGCAGAGAGAGCAGACAGATGAATCGAAGAAAATCACAGGTCATGAAAATGTTCCTATTCAAGGCAGTGAGTTGGGGTGGCTCAGCAGGCTGTCTGGCTTGGCTGCTACCACCCGAGGGCTAGCCCTTGTTCCTGTTTGTTCTTTTTCTCAGTCCCATCTGAACTAACCTGACTGTTCCAGAAGCTTTCTATTTTGATCTCCAGTTCTCTCAGAACTGAAAACTTTTTCTCTTCTCCAAGTGACTTCCTCCCTCCAACCTACATTTCTGGGTTTATCTTGGATAAATAGGTCTCTCCATTCTGATCCATTTGATTTCCCCTGGGGAAGCAGGCAGCTCTCATTTATCCACTGCAATGATCCAATACTATATATATATTTATATATATATATATGCCTCAGTGTGGTTATATGAAGGTCGTTCATTGATACAGCAAGGGTAATACCATCTAAGTGCAAGTGTATGTTTGTACAACGGTATTACACAAATCACGAGGTATACAGATAAACTAGAACCAATCATCATCTGTCCCAAAATACTTGCCAGATTGAAGCTGGATTAATGCTTACTGAAGAAAAAATAACCTGCTTAATGACTCCCAGTGTCTGAAGCCTTCTTTTTAGTGGAGTTCTTGCCCTGCAGCAGTGATCTTGACAGAAGGTATTTATTCATCCTATAGGAATCTGTTCTGAAGCTAGTACTCCATGGTCATTTTCTGTGGTTATTCTAATCTTTTCTAAGAAACAAGATGATGAAATGAGCACTTTGATGTGCTGATGTGAAATGTAAATTTATAGGCTTTAAAGGTTTGAAGTGACTAAATTTTAAGAGATACTGAAAATCACAAAGCTGTAAAAATGTTCAATTCTGTTCTTATGTAAAATTACTAGGCACTGAGCAAAGAAGGCAAAATGAATATTAGATATAGACTGTTTTTAAAGGCAAACATAGCCAGAAATCTCTAAAAGCTTATAACCCAAGAACTGAGGTTTGCTTTAGTTTGAATGCAAAAATAAAAATTGAATATTGGAATCAAATATTTGTAATGATTCATTTCTTCCATAGTTTTAATAATTGGATACTGTAATAATCCTGGTAAATTTCTCCAAATATGAATAACTTAAATACAATAGACCTATCTCTAAAAGAAAAAAAATCCGCTAAAACTCAACATTTTCTCTGAATTGAATATGGAATTACTACATTCATGGGGATCTTAATTTGAAGCTCTATGTCATTCACTGTGATTTCATAAATTTGTTTTTTAAATAAGGCCTATGAATGCTCATTATTTCTTGATAACTGTGTGCATGCAATTTCATCAACTATCAAGAGGTTGTAATGACTGTTAATAGGCTAACAGGCAAGTCAGATCAAGAGGAAATATCTCTACACGCAGAAAACCAAGATCCCAATTGTAATATATGATCTAGACAATATAATCACTGCTGTTAAAAAGGAAAGACCGTTAGAGAGAGTGACATCAGCATCATGGTGGAGTGAGCTCTTCCCTTAGTCTCTCCCCACTAAGAAACAATGAAAAGGACATTCATAAACCAATAAAGGATGTTCACACAACACGATAAACTTCTGAGAGATCCACGCAGCCATAGGTCTGAAGGTGGGGGTGCTGGACCCCTCTGGAAGGCAGTGGAAGGAGGTAAGCAAACCTCCTCTCCCTCCCAAGTGGTAGCATTCTAGGGTGCGGGAACTTGCACTGTGGCCAGCACACAACTCTGAGAGAAGAGGGAAAAGGCAGCCCTCCGCAGGAACACTTGCACTCTTGGAGTTGCTTCCCAGCCTGTGGGAACACTCCACACTGAGGCAGCTAAGAAACCATGGAGACATTCCCACCAAGCTGAGCTGCCCAGGTGGGCAGACAGTAAATGCAGAGCGGGAACAGGCAGGATCATGCACACAAAAGAAAGCACCCCTCCCTCCCTCCTGCCTGGCGCACCAGCTCAGCCAGTTGGCCAGAGCAGTGGATCCCCACCAGAGTATCTGCACCTAAGTGTGTAAAGCAGCTGTGGCCAGCAGGCGAACACAGACGGCCCCTGTCAGCAGAGCTTCCAATGGACAGGCACATCTGCTAGGGGTCACAGCAGGCTCAGAAAACACAGCTTCTCCTCCCCCCAGTGGTGACAGGTGGAATATGCGACCAGATACTGCCACTATGAGATGGCAAAAGTCCACCCATCAAATAGCATGAAGAAATATATTAACACCACAGGCTAGAAGGAAAATGACAAGTACACAGAACTCAATCCTGAAGTCACAGAAATTTACAAGCTAAATGACAGAGAATTCAAAACAGTTATCATAAAGAAACTCAATGAGTTACAAGAAAACTCAGAAAGATAGTTCAATGATCTCAGGAATAAAATTAATGAACAGAGGGAATTCTTCACAAAAGAGATTGAAACTATAAAAAAAATCAGAAATGTTGGAGATGAAAAACACAATGAATGAGATAAATAAAAATCTGGAATCCTTAAAAAACAGAGCTGATATTATGGAGGACAGAATTAGTAATTTAGAAATGCTGCAGATGGAGGAGGAGAGAGAACTAAGACAAAAAAGGAATGAAGAAATTCTCCAAGAAATGTCCAACTCAATTAGGAAATGGAACATAAGGATTATAGGTATTCCAGAGGGAGAAAAGAGGGAGAAAGGAGCAGAGAGCTTGTTCAAAGAAATAATAGCTGAGAATTTCCCAACCCTGGGGAAGGAGCTGGAACTACATGTAAATGAAGCTAATAGAACTCCTAATTACATCAGTGTAAAAAGACATTCTCCAAGGCATATATTAGTAAAACTGGCAAAAGTCAATGACAAAGAAAAAATATGAAAGGCAGCAAGGCAGAAGAAAATAACGTACAAAGAAATCCTTATCAGGTTTTCAGTGGATTTCTTAGCAGAAACCTTACAGGCTAGGAGAGAGTGGAAGGATACATTCAAAATTCTGAAAGACAAAAACTTTCAGCCAGAACACTAATAGAGTATTCTATCCAGTGAAATTATCCTTCAGATATGATGGAAAAATAAAAACTTTCCCAGATAAACAAAAGCTGAGGGAGTTCATTGCCACAAGACTGCCCCTTACAAGAAATGATCAAGAAGGCCCTCATAGCTGCAAAAAAAAGGAAAGGGTTTACAAAGCCTTGAGCAAAGTGATAAATAGACAGACAAAATCAGAAAATTTCAGCTCACTATCAGAATAGGTGAGCAAACAATTTTAACATTAAAAATAAGGAGAAGGAAAGCATCAAAAATGACTATAATCACTTCATTTTGCTCACAACACAAAACGTAATAAGTTGTGACAACAATAACTTAAACGAGGAAGAGGAAAGGGATGGAAACTGCTTAGACTAAGGAAATAAGAGGCTATCAGAAAATGAACTATCTCATCTATGAGATCTTTTATAGAAACCTCATGGTAACCACTAAACAAAAAATCAGAACAGAGACACAAAGGATAAATAAAAAGAAAACTGAGAAAACCATCATAGAGAAACACCAATCTGAATTGGCAATCATAAAGGCATGGGATGAGAAACAAGGGAAATATAGAACTGGAAAATAAGTAATAATATGGCAGTATTAAGCCCTCATATATCAATAATCACCCTAAATGTAAATAGATTGAATTCTCCAATCAAAAGACACAGAGTGGCTGGATGGATTAGAAAACAAGACCCAACAATATGCACCTCCAGGAAACACATATCAGCTCTAAGGACAAACACAGTCTCAGAGTAAAGGGATCAAAGAAGATATTCCAAGCTAATGGTAAACAAAAGAAAGCAGGTATTGCCATGCTTACATCACACAAAGTAGACTTCAAGATAAAAAAGGCAATGAGAGACAAGGAGGAACAGTATATAATGATAAAAGAGACAATCCCACCAAAACCACATAACACTTATAAATACATATGTACCTAAGACAGGAACACCAAAATACATAAAACAACTATTAACAGACCTAAAAGGAGAAATTAACAGCAACACAATAATAGGGGACCTCAACACCCCACTTACGTCAATGGATAGATCATCCAGATAGAAAATCAACAAGGAAATAGTGGAATTAAATGAAAAACTAGACCAGAGGGGTTTAATAGATATATATAGAACATTGCATCCAAAATCAGCAAAATACACATTCTTCTCAAGTGCACATGGAACATTCTCAAAGATAGACCATATGTTGGGAGACAAGGCAAGCCTCAATAAATTTAAGAAGATTGAAATCATATCAAGCATCTTTTCTGACCAAAATGCTATGAAATTAGAAATCAACTACAAGAAGAAAGCTGGGATAGTGACAAATATGTGGAGACTAAACAACATGGCTACTGAACAACAAATGGATCAATGAAGAAATTAAAGGAGAAATAAAAAAATATCTGGAGGCAAATGAAAATGAAAATACACCATACCAAGTCATATAGGATGCAGCAAAAGTGGTTCTACAAGGGAAATTCATAGAAATACAGGCCCACATTAACAAACAAGAAAAATATTAAATAAGTAATCTTAAACTACACCTAACAGAACCAGAAAAAGCAGAACAAACAAAGCCCAAAGTCAGCATAAGGAGGGAAATAATAAAAATTAGAGCAGGAATGAATGAAATAGAAACCAAAAAAAAACAGTAGAAAGGATCAATGAAACTAAGAGCTGGTTCTTTGAGAAGATAAACACAATTGACAAACCCTTAGCGAGACTCACCAAGAAAAAAAGAGAGAAGCCTCAAATAAATAAAATTAGAAATGAAAGAGGAGAAATTACAACAGATACCACAGAAATATAAAGGATTATCAGAATGCTATGAAAAACTATATGCCAACAAATTGGACAATCTAGAAGAAATGGATAAATTCTTAGACTCATAGAACCTTCCAAAACTGATAAAGAAGAAACAGAGAATCTGAACAGACCAATCACAAGTAAAGAGATAGAAACAGCAATGAAAAACCCCCCCAAAAATAAAAGTCCAGGACCAGATGGCTTCTCTGGAGAATTCTACCAAACATTCAAAGAAGATTTAATACCTATGCTTCTCAAACTATTCCAAAAAACTGAGGAAGACAGAACATTTCCTAACACATTCTACGAAGCCAACATCACCCTGATCCAAAAGCCAGACGAGGACAACACAAAGAGGAAAATTACAAGCCAATATTTGCTGGTGAACATAGACGCAAAAATCCTCAACAAAATATTGGCAAACCAAATACAGCAATACATTAAAAGGATCATACACCACGATCAAGTGGGATTTATACCAGTGTCGCAGGGATGGTTTGACATCCACAAATCAATGTGATACACCACATTAACAAAATGAGGAATAATAACCACATGATCATCTCCATAGACACTGAGAAAGCATTTGAAAAGATCCAACATCCATTTATGATAAAAATTCTCAATAAAATGGGTATAGAAGGAAAGTACCTCAACAAAATAAAGGCCATATATGACAAACCCACAGCCAACATCATACTCAACAGGGAAAAACTGAAAGCCATCCCTCTGAGAACAGGAACAGGACAAGCATGCCCACTCTCAACACTCTTATTCAACACAGTACTGGAGTTTTTGGCCAGAGCAATTGGGCAAGAAAAAGAAATAAAAGGAATCCAAATTGGCAGGGAAGAAGTGAACTCTTGCTGTTTGCAGATGACATGATTTTATATATAGACAACCCTAAAGAATCCATTGGAAAACTATTAGAAATATTCAACAACTACAGCAAAATTGCAGGGTACAAAATCAGCTTACAAAAATTAGTTGCATTTCTGTACTCTAATAATGAACTAACAGAAAGAAAACTCAAGAATACAATCCCATTTACAATCTCAACAAAAAGAATAAAATATCTAGGAATAAACTTAACCAAAGAGGTGATAGACTTATACAATGAAAACTATAACACATTATTGAAAGAAATCGATGATGACATAAAGAAATGGAATGATATTCCATGCACATGCATTGGAGGAATAAACATAGTTAAAATGTCCATACTATCTAAAGCAATGTATGGATTCAAAGCAACCCCAATCAGAATCCCAATGACATTCTTCACAGAAATAGAACAAAGAATGCTAAAATTCGTATCAGACAACCAAAGACCCTGAATAGCTAAAGCAATCCTGACAAAAAAGAGCAAAGCTAGAAGCATCACAGTCCCTGGCTTCAAAAATTACTACAAAGCTATAGTAATCAAAACAGCATGGTACTGGAACAAAAACAGACACACAGATCAATGAAACAGAATTGAAAGCCCAGAAATAACACCACACATCTACAGGCAGCTAATCTTCAACAAAGGAGCCAAGAACATATACTGGAGAAAGGAAAGTCTCTTCAATAAATGGTGTTGGGAAAACTGGACAGCCACATGCAAAAGAAGGAAAGTAGACCATTACCATACACCATACACAAAAGTTAACTCAAAATAGATTAAAGACTTGAAGGTAAGATATGAAACCATAAAACTCCTAGAAGAAAATATAAGCAGTACACTCTTTGACATCTTACTTAGAAGGATCTTTTCAAATACTATGTCTACTCGGGCAAGGGAAACAAAAGAAAAAAAAAACAAATGGACTACATCAGACTAAAGAGCTTCTGCAAGGCAAAGGAAACCAGGAACAAAATGAAAAGACAACCCAGAAACTGGGAGAAATATTTGCAAATCATATATCTGACAAGGGGTTAATCTCCAAAACATATACAGAACTCATACAACTCAACAACAAAAAAACAAACAACCTGATCAAAAAATAGGCAGAGGATACAAACAGACATTTTTCCAAAGAATATATACAGATGATCAACAGGCACATGAAAAGATGTTCAACATCACTAATTATTAGGGAAATGCAATTCAGAACTGCAATGAGATATCACTTTACATCTGTTAAAATGGCTATAATTACCAAGACAAAAAATAACAAGTGTTGGAAAGGGTATGGAGAAAAGGGAACCCTCATACACTGCTGGTGGGAATGCAAACTGGTGTAGCCACTGTGGAAAACAGTATGGAGATTTCTCAAAAAATTAAAAATAGGAATACCATACGACCCGCTATCCCATTACTGAGCATTTATCCAAAGAACTTGAAACCAACAGTTCAGAGAGACTTATGCCCCCATGTTCATTGCAGCATTATTCACATTAGCCAAGATGTGTAAGCAACCCAAGTGCGCATCAACTGATGAATGGATAAAGAAGATGTGGTATATATATACAATGGAATACTACTCAGCCATAAAAAAGACAAAATCATCCCATCTGCAACAACATGGATGAACCTCGATGGTATGATGTTAAGCGAAATAAGCCAGACAGAGAAAGACAAACACCACATGATTTTACTCATATGTGGAAGATAAACAAACACATGTGCAAAGAGAACAGATTAGTGGTTACCAGAGGGGACGGGGGTTGGGAGGTGGGCGTAAGGGGTAAAGGGGCACATATATATGGTGACTGACAAATAATAATGTACAACTGAAATTTTACAATGTTATAAACCATTATGACCTCAATAAAATAAGAAAAAAAAAACTGTTAAAATAATGGCAACAAATTTTCTGATTCACTGTACTTACCTAGAATAAAAAGAAATTATATGAAATAAAATAGAAGATATAAATTATCTATCTTCTTCCTCTAAACTCAATTATTGTCTTTCAACTCTCTAAGTTCAATATGGTTCCCCCCATTTTGTCTGAAGGAGACATACTTTGCTTTGTCCCATTTATGCTTTGAGCATCAAAAACTGCTTTTATTCTGCAGCTGAAATGTGCCATTTTGCAACTCTTATAATCTAATTAGAATAATCCTCTTCTACTCCGAAAAACCTGAATTCTCAGAATGTTCTTGTGGTTTCTTTCTGAACTTTTCCATTCCAGTTGTGAAAATGAAAATTGTTGCTTCCTTTAACATTTTCAAGAAGCCATACAAAACTAACAATATTCTGTTAACATCACAAACGTAAAATTTATTATCTTTTACAGTGTTACATTTCTAGCACATAAGTGGTATTTTCTCCATAATTCATACATTCATTCATTCAACCAAGACTGATGCTCAACTATACATTCTAGACCACTAATTTAGAGCCAGAGAACTTGAAGACACAAAAAACGCATCTGAAAGCACACACCATGTCAGATCCCAGTTAAGAAAGGCTGCACTGCAGTTAAAGTTACTACTTTAGAGGATCACTTTAGAGGATTAGGGGAAAGTGGCTACAGACACATATGCACCAATGACACCAAAAAGTTATGGCACTACCTGATTATAGCTTCATCATCAAGATTACTAAGAGCGTGCTTTCAAACTTTTTATTGCCATCTGAATAAAAATTACATAATTAAGTCTATAAAGAGATATACATATAAAGAAAGTAGAGAACTCAAGGGTCTGAGAATATGGGAACAGGCTACTAGGAGTCCTATGACCTCAGGTTGAGAATCTCTGTTCCAGTGGAAGATCTTGGTTTCCCCCACATTAAAATTCTAGTTTCCCCCTCACACAAACTGCCTCTGGCTGCTCTGAATTATTCCTGGGATTATTATATCCAGCCTGGTTTATTCCTCCCATCTCTAGCCTTTTATCCAGTCCAGGTATTAATTTATTCAGCAATTGACTAAATATTGGGTCTTTTTTATATCCTCTGTGTCTTTACTTAAATTTTCAACATATGTAACACATTTATAAGAACATTTTGATGCCCTTCTCTGCTAATTCTAACATTTGGCTCAGTTTCAATGGATTCTTCTTATTATTCATATTTCCCTGCCTGTTTGGTTGGATGTCAGACTGAACTTTCCCTTGTTGTGTGCTGAATATTTTTTATCCCTGTCAATATTCTCGAGCTTTTTTCTGGAACATCATTACATTAGTTAGAAGCAGTTTGATCCTTTCAGATATTGCTTTCAAGATTTTTTAGGTGGGACAAGAGCAGTGTTTATAGCCAAGGGTCAGAATACCCTATTACCGAGGCAAGAAGACACTTGTGAGCACTCTATCCGCTAGTAACTTATGAATCATAACGTTTTTTGTTTGTGGTGGTGGAAACAGGTACTATCCTTGGCTCCAAGCACAGAACACTGCCTCCAATCCTGTTGGGATGTTCTTCCTCTGGCCTTAGGTTGTTTTCTCATATGAATACACTGATAGTGCCATCTAGAATACACGAGGGGGACCCTCAGCAAATGTGAGGGTCTCTCTCTCTCTGTCTCCTCTTTGGCACTCTGTTCTGCAAACTCTAGCCACCTGATCTCCCTGGACTCTTAGACAGGTCTCCTCAATGCAGGGACCCCATCTTCTCTGCCTGGGTTCCCCACCTAGCACTGGGCCCTGGAAATTCCCTCAAGCAGTAAGCTAGGACAGTCAGAGGGCTCAACTCATTTGTTTCTCATCTCTCAGGGATCACTGTTGGCTACCTAACGTCCATTGTCTCAGAAACCATTATTTTACATATTGTGTCTGGTTTTCTTGGTTGTTTTAGGAGAGAGGGTAAATCCAGTCTCTGTTATTCCATCTTAGCTGGAAGTGGAAGTCATTATCTTCTCACTAAAAATTGAATTGAAATGAGTTAAAGCCTAAGAATCAAAGATGGACAACAGAATAATTTCCTACATAAATAGTACTCGAACATTAATTAGAGTACGGGCTAAGATGCTAAGATACTATAACAAAAGAGAATAAAAATTACTGCTCCATGAGGTAGTTTAGGATCATTCAGAGACCAGATTTCTTCCATTTTGTGGCTGCCATCTCCTTGGGTGTTGTCTCTAGCCAGTCAGCCATGTTTCCAGCTAAAACTTTAGAGTTTCTACTATTAAAAGGAAGATGGGAAAAATTGATGCTGGGGGACTACAAAGAAGTTCAGCCACAAACACGAAGAAAATTAATTTAAATGTCTCATATTCTCTACACTCTTTATTTTATCTTTTACTAGAAATACCTGAAGTGGTTTTAGAGCCTGGGAAGAGAAGTAATTACAAAAAAATTATTGCAAAACTCTCAGGATTATAATACAGTCATGGACCACATAACCACGTTTGAGTCAATGACAGATCACATATACAATGGTGGTCTCAAAATATTAGTACCTTAGGTGTGTATTATTAGGCAATAGCATCTAGGTTTGCGTAAGTACACTCTGTGATATTCACACAATGATGAAATTGCCTAGCATTGCATTTCTCAGAAGACATCCTCATTAAGTGATACACAACTGTAAATAATTATCATACTCAAAGATGTTCAACTAATCTATACTTATTCTTCACCTCTAACACTATGCTGCTCTGGGGTTTGCCTAAAATTTTGTAAAATATTCATTTAAAATAGAAAGTAAATGCTTCAGAATGAATTTTCTATGTTTTAATCTGTTGTTGTTGTTATGATTTTTTTAAAAAGATGACTGTCTAGGAATTCTCAAGCTTCTGTTATCTATCTATACACCACTGTGCACTATTCATTTGCTAAATTCTGTACGCCTGGTGCCCTAACAATTAGCTCATCTTAATTTCACCAGGTCCTGGACAAAATGAATCAAGACAGCAAAATTTATACAAGGCTGATGTGGGGTCTACCCGCCCCGCACCCCGGCACCAATTTGATGAATTGCACGAATATTTCACATGCTAGGAAGACCTATAGATGTAGGCCTGTTAGCCTACATAAGAAAACAATTTAAAAGATACCCCCTGACTATGTGGAAAGAGGAGTCCCGTGGACAGTGTCTATGCCAGACAGCACCTTCGGTTCTCCCATTACACATTTGGAGAGGGTTCGCTTGCAGCATTGCTGGAAACAGAAGAATTGGTGGCCATGTTTCTCTGCCAGTCATGTCTTTTCAGTATCCAAGGAGCCCACTCGGTTCACAACATCAGCAACTAGATTCAACAAAGAATTGCTCTTTCTTATTTTAGAGAAAGTCTCCACAGGCATGTCATTTCTTTTTTAATGTCTTGGGGTAGATGGTTAATTTATAGCAGCATATTTCCACATTTTAACCTTCTAACAACAAAACAAGTGAGGGAGGTAGTTCTCCTTTAAAACAGTGGGATTTAAAACAAAAAGTCACACTTACAACTTTTTATTCTCCCTCAAATTTATGAAGCATATTTTACTCAGAATATACCACATCGAGATTCTGAATGGACACTTTTAAAAATCTCATATTGATTCTGAATTCTAAATAAGGATGCAAGTTTTAAAAGTTTTGGGTCCAGAACCAATCTAGATCTCAGTTGAAAACACACAACTTTTTTTTTTTTAAAGATTTTATTTATTTATTTATTTTCCCCCCAAAGCCCCAGTAGACAGTTGTATGTCATAGCTGCACATCCTTCTAGTTGCTGTATGTGGGATGCGGCCTCAGCATGGCCGGAGAAGCAGTGCGTCCATGCGCGCCTGGGATCCGAACCCAGGCCGCTAGCAGCGGAGCGCGCACGCTTAACCGCTAAGCCACGGGGCTGGCCCGAAAGCACACAACTTTTAAAAGATATTTTTCCCAGCATATTTTTGTGTTCACCAGAACATGGAGAAGGCAAAGCCTTCTCTGTAATGTGAGATGGATGGGCGCCAGGAGGGTGTCAGAGAGAAACTCAGGGGCTACTAGGAATCTGAATTCTCACAAAGAGTGCCTAAGGAAGTGGAAGGTGAATATAAAACTAACAAACTAAATCACTGGAATAAAATTTAAACTTCGTTGATACTCTTTAGGTCTAGGGGAGGGACGGGCGAGGGCATTGTGAAATTTGCGGCTGAGAAAATATTTTTGTTCTACAGGTAGTTTTAAGCTTTCCGTGGCAGAGATCTTGAATGATTAGTAAAGAATAGCCACCACTTTGATTTAGAGAATTTCAGCAACAGCATAGACAGATCCCCTTGACACAGGCTCAATAAGCCCATTTCCCACTGAATTCAGGCCATTATTATTAGCTAAATCCTGTCAGGATGTGGTGTTTTATGTCCTGTGAGAACGAGTGTAGACTATCTTGTGTGAGAGAAAACTGTGCGTCAGCTGTGTATTTGAGATCGACGTTTTGTGCCTCTGTATTGCAAACCCCTAAGAGTCTCCACTCTTCTGATTTTATATGCTTTTAACACAGAACCCGAATTACATTTACACCTCAGCCCAGCAAGGCAATAGAGCATACTGATCTGAGCCTGGGCTTAGACGTCAGATATCCTGGCACTGGTGCTGACAAACGATGTAATTCTGGATAAATTATATAAACTCTCAGATGCTCCTTCTCCACATCTGTAAAGCAGGGTGATAGCAGTCATTCCATAATTAAATAAATATTAATGGAGCACAGGTCTGTGTCAGACACTGGAGAAGGGACAGTCAACAAAACACATATGCCTCCTACTCTTAGGACCGCATAATTTGGCCAAGTAGACCATCAGATTATATTTATTCAAAAGGTTTTTGTAACTCTCAAGTGACACAATAGGCAGAAAACTCTTAGCAGAGTGCCTGGTACATAATGGCTCAAAAGCATGGTTTTGATGTGAGCATCATCATTTCCTTCACGTTGCTAAAAAAATTAGTTACTTGTGTAACATGATTTCAGAAGTATCAAGGAGGCCCGTCTACAAATAAAATACTCCGTCTCTGTCTTACCCACTTGACAATGTTAGACCTCTTTAACCAAGTGTCCAAATCCAAGATTACACATGGGCGTGGGAACAGCTTGTCCTGGGAAGTAAGTGAGCTACGCACATAAGGGAAGGTATACATATTTAGCTTAGGTTTAGGACGAAATTGAAATTAATACATTTTCACAAAGTGAAATGCTTTTGGAGTTTGGAGGTATGTGTTAAAATATGAATAAAGTTGTATGTTTTGATTTGGATTTGAATCTGTCAGAAGCATTTCAAGCTTATTCTGCAAGTCTGCAGCCAGGAGACAGGAAGTCGGGCTGCTTCCAAATACTGCAAATTTTACTAAGTTCTTTAAATGTGTTCAAAATAAAGAACTTGGCTGTGGAGTGGGGTAATGATTAAAAAACAACAGCTCATTTAAGTTGATTCTATCTGTGTTTTTTAACCATAAATGCAAACTGTAGACTATCACTACTTCCCCACTGTCATGTTCTAAGACTCTCCTCAATTATCTGAAATGTAGTTCACACATTTGCAACACAAATACCAAGGTTTACATTTAAGATGCTACATTTCACCTGAGGAAAGTGACAACAGGTGGGCCCTTACCTCTTTACACTGACTGGCAGGTAAACACAACAGAGAAATCATCACCATCCCAAGGGCAGAGCGTAGTCAAGGTTAAGCTTGTTTGAGATATTTACCTCAGATATGATTAGTTACCCAACCAATGCTTTTCTGTCTAGTTTACTAGGTTGAGTTTCAGCTTTCTTACAAGCACTGAGGAGAGATTTATAAGGCAGAAACTGAATATACAAGTATTTCCCCCCTAGGAAATTGCCTAGCTTCCCTTTAATTAAAGCTGATTCTTTTTTTAAAGGAAGAATCATATTTCTGATTTTATATTTTCCTGCATCAAAGAAGGGACTTATAATTCTTGGCTTCCACAGGGGAAATGTAAGCAGAGAAGTAAACACGGAAAGTTTTACATCCCAGCCCCTGGGAGGAATTTAGCAATGGCTGTAAATGAGGGGGTCGGTCAATCATTTTAAAGGCTGAAGCTGCCCAGGCATTATATCACATGTAAGCAAGCTATCTGTCTATTTGAGCAAAGTGTGGTACGTCATTATCTGTTGATTGATCTTCCTAACACAACTGAGCTAAGAACACTTATCCAGTGTTCAAACATTTCCAGGTGGGAAAAAGTGGGTTTTTTTTAAACAGTTTTCATTTTTTTATTTAGTTGTAATACACCTGAGGGAAGCACACAGCAAGAGTGACAGACCACATAGTGATTCTCCATGATGGGATTCCCCCCTTAGATGAAGACCTGCATCAGAAATTTAGGAGAGAGGAGATGCAGATAGAGCTTTGAAAAGCACCCAAACCTTTAAGAATCGGTGAAGTGGCGTTAATATGCCACCCTCTGTAGATACTCACATGAAATCCACCGAGAGACTTCAGGTAGATGTGCTGATACCATCCAAGAGTTGGGGAGCAGATTCTCTCTGAAAGAGGTATGACATCTCAGTCTTTAACACTGAGATCATTAATTACTATATTATGGGATCCCCTGAAAGCAGATTATGCTAGGGAGAAATAGAAAAAACCATGAGGACATTAGATACCTAGAAGCAGTAGTATGGAGATCCTGTGCCTGCTTCAAAACCAGGGCTAGTGTAGCACAGGTGGGATCAAGAGAAAAACTGCGAAAGCAGCAATTGAAGGCATGGACTGTGGGGTAAACCCACCATATCCTCCTTTTGTGACTTTTGGTAAATTGAATAATCCCTGTAAACTCCAGTTTCTTCATCTCTAAAATGTGGACAGTAAACCTACTTAACATAGCTGATTGAAGGAGGTGATGCTTATAAACAAGGAATTAATGTTAATTGCCTTCTTTGTTGTCATTATTACCATCTTTGTTTGGGTAACAGAGAAGCACTCACCAGAGATGCAGGATCTGGCCCCAGCAAAAGAGGAGGCTTGCCCTCAATGTCCCTGAGGCCTCTCCTGTACTCTCTCCAGGGTCATCACAAGTCTAATCTGTAATGGGGAAATGCCCCAAGCAAGAAGGATGGCTGACCCCAGACTCTTCAGTTCTCTGGTCCTCTTTCTGTCCAATGAGAAGCCCATCAGGATCCACCACCCAGAAAAAACTCTTTTGGATATCATCCAAGCATATAGAGTTTTGGACTCTCTCTTCAATTCATAAAATGTATTTAATGCTTATTTAATGGCATAGCTGAAAAACACTTCAAATTGGCCCAGAAATTGAAAACTATGAATGCACCATGCAATTTTCTTCCAGATTTAAATGTTTCTTTTCTCTCTCTTACTTGAAAAGAAAATGAATGCAAAAAAAAAAAAAAAAAAAAAACAATTACTGAAATGGGTAAAACTTAAGAATCCAACATTCAAAAAATTTACAGTAATGGGGCAGTAATCTTATGATATACAGTCTAGTCATATTAAATATAAAATAAAGATAATTTTGTTTCAATCTAGAGGGTAAAAATTTTGAATTTTCTAAGTATTGTGCATTAAAAATGTTAGCTTTTAAAGTAAATTTAAAACTACAGATTTACACGCTGTTTCACCTCATTCATCCAAAATGGGAGAGAGTCAGAGAAATCAATTACAAGCATCCCTTTGTTCTAACATTTAATTGTGGTTTTTTCACAATCTCCCTATCTATGCGTATAACAGTATTTCTTCCCTTAACCAATATAATTAACCAGCAGAAGCAGTATCAAAAAAGTATATAAAGAGTATCTCCAAAAGATTGTTATAAGGATCTCAGTCACTTTCAAACTTGAGTCTATAGAGCGGTTAAGAAAACTACATGTGGAAAAAAAATCCAAAATGACCAGAATAAAATTTAAGATTGTGGAAGAACTTCAGCTTCTTCATGTATAAAGCAAACCAAGTCTGTGTATATTAAAATAGCAAAAACAAATAACTTTTCTCCCTGAACTGGCAGAGTTGCCAATTGCCATCTGTTAAAATCAAATTTTAATATGGTACAAATAATGGAACTAATATTGAGTGTGCAGCAATATGCTCCGGGTAGCAAAATATGACCAAGTTTTAAATAATTGATTGGTTTATAAAATAAACTTAAAGGGAAATATTTATTTAATTAAAATAGAGATTTGGCAAACATTTATGAGATTAAAATAATACCAAGTCCCTTGAGTGGTTAGGAAATTGATACAATGAAATATTGAATAAAGATGATAGTTCCTGAACTACCCTGATGCAATGAAAATTCCATTCATTTATGAAAAATAAGATATAAGATTTAGGAAAAATATGTTTATAGGAGAAGAGAGGTGAGATGATAAACTGCTTGATGATAAAGACCTGCATGGTTGTCTTTATGTCACTCTCTCCTAGCACACTGACATATGCACGGTGAATTGCAATCAATGTTTGTTGTAATAAACCAAATTTGTGATTGACAAAAACCAACAGTTGAGATATTTGAGAGCTTGTTCAGGCACAGTATGGAGGCATGGGGTAAGTTAAATATTGTATCATTCATTTATCTATTCATTTATCTATTCAGTCATTCAAAAAATAATTCACCAAATGCATCCCGTGTTCCAGAAAATTTCCTCAGTTCTAGATATTTAACATTGTTTCACAGGTTAGTCCTTGACCTCAGGGATCTTATGAGGTCAAAGCTTCACCTCTACTCTGACCACCTAAGCTGAGGGATATCCTGAGAGCACCGGAGGGTTGAAATATCTGATCCTAAATTTCATGTCATTCCTTTGCTAAAAATCCTTCAAGGTTTTCCTAATTTTTTAGGATCAAGTTCAAACTTCTTGGCATTGCTCACAAAGCCCTTCTTGACTCGCCCTCTGCACACCTCTTGGCTTCAGTTATCCCTCAGTCCTTTCACACTCTGAAGGAGATACACAACTAGTATAGTTCCTCAGAAGCTCTGCCATGTTGATCCCTTTGTCTGAAATGACTTTCCCTGTATTATCCACTAGATTAAACTGAAGAAGTCCAATCAGTATTTCACTTCTTGATCTCAGTGTCTTTTTCCTATGGAAGAGTGCATATGTGCACACGCACACACAAACACACACACACAGGCATACACATATGCACACACGCACACATACACACCACATCCAGCCTAAGTCAATTGCCTCTTTTTAGCGCTCTATCTCTGAATTAATAATCCTCTGAATATCTTCATAGTGCTTATCACTTAGGTTTGTAATCATTGACTGTCTTACCTCAACCAAGTTGCGAGAGGAAATCTACGGTATCAAATGTTGTATAAGCAGCACTTACTACTTCATCTGGCCATTAATACGTTCTCAATAAAAATCTTTACATTATAATAGATGGCAAAATTCAAAGAGAGTGCTCTGGAAATGAAGACGTTTCAGAGCTTCAAATAAGACCTTTATATTCTGGACCCTACATATTCCAATTAGACATTTTTCTATTTTTGTGTATTTTGCATCTCTGAGTTAAATATTTCTGTAAATCGTGTTTTTTAAAGTTGCAATATAGTTTGACTCAAATTTAGGAAGAGACCAGGTATTTGCACAAAAGTCATAGAGTGAGAAAAGTAGGGAGATCTGATGCTCAGTTCATCCTAACTGCAATTCTCGTCCCTCCTCAATGCTCAGGGAGTGCTCTAAGTGACCTGGCCAGACCATTGGTCACTTTCAAAAGGAAAGCACAAACATTTTCTACTAAGTTGATTAAATTCACTCCTTGCATGGGCCTGGATGAAAAATAACAAGTCAGACAGCCTAGAGACATCGTGTGGTGAAAGAAAGGAGTTGTTAAACCATAGAGATGGATTTACTTTAGATGAACTATTCTTAATATTTCCTTTGTGTTGCATAAATTCACAAGCATGTTATTAATTGAATAGAGTTGATAGTTTCAGTAATTTTTTTCGGCAGTAATAAATGTGGCCCAGAGCTAAATTAAGACATCCTCTCACTACTTGGGGCATAGCATTTTTTCTGAACAGCTGGTTTCTGTTAATAGGCATATCCTTCCTGCCAGAGCCAGCAAATTTGTAATCCCCATCATGCTTGCTGTGTTACTGCCCCAGAGCACATAATCACAGAGTACGTTCCCGTTGCTTTACAGGGATTTTTTTCTTTCAAACTTGTACTTTTGGGAGACACACCATCTATTTTGTACTCCAGTTTCATGCCTTTCTTTAATTATAGCGTCTGATATTTATGGTGAGCAGAACAAAATAAAGCTAAAGGTGTACAATTGCCTATTTAAAATATGTGAGCTCACAAATCCTCAAAATATAAAAAGTTCTCCAAGATGCTATAGAAACAAATTTCAAATTAAAGAAGCATCTCCTACCATACAGTTAGGAAATATTAAAAAATAGACTATGGCCATAATATATTCAAGATCAGATAAGCCCTGAAATGCATGGACTGGGTGTGAAATGTCTGCCTTATTGTAACTTCACAATTTTATTTCATGTACACTGGGAGTATTCAGTAATTCATGGGGATTTGGTTTTTCGTGTTTTATTTGGTTTTATTTTTCATTTTAGACAATGATTCTATTCATAATTTAGTTGTGGAAAAGCAATAATTGAGCTTAATACTTAATTCACCAACTCACCAAGTTCGTTGTAGTTTCAGATGGTGGGTTGTTGGTCTAGAGTCTCAGTTTGAGTTAATTCCTCTGAGAAGGCATAGGCTTAATTTGAAATACTTTAATTCAAAGTGTATTATTTGGAAAGAGAATGGGTAAAAGATTACCTTTGCCACATATCAAGAGAAAACATTTAAACAGAATTTGAAGGTGAATATTTAATCTATGGAGAGGCAAATAAAAATGTTTTCAATCACTTAAACATAAAATACATGATGTGATTTTTGAAGTAGGTAGGAAGGGTTTCTTTTCAAAGTAACTTCAAAAGTCGGAAAGAGAGGTGAGAACAGTTTGATCAGCAGGTGTAGGTAAGATCAGGCCGGGATAAATGGGGAAAATGTGCACAGTGGTGACATGGTAGATTGATTCTTCGCCTACACCTGGATGAGCCCATCCCAGAGCGAGGTCTCTGGAGGTGATGCAAAAGACATTCCTGGAGATAAAGAGGACACATCCCAAACACAGAACTTTCAGTTAACAGGAAGAGAAAAAAGTCCTGAATGTGCACTGCCTAATAAGATTCAGAAATTATAATCAAAGAATTGATAGAAATAAGAGGAAATATGATTAAATCAACATGGGGAGACTTCAATGAAACAAAATTTCAGTAAGGATATAAAAGATTTGAATAACATGATTAACAAAATACAACTAAATTGTATATAGTAATCTGTTTCTAAGTGGCCAAATACACATTCTTTTCAAAAACATATGGAATATTAATCATAATCAACAAATTCTGGGATATTAAAGAATTTAAATTACATAGATTGTGTTCTCTGATCACAGAGAAATAGGTTAGAAATCAACAATAAATAAGCAACTGTGGAATTTCCATATATTTAGAAGTTAACAAGCACATTTCTAAATAACGCATGAGTTATAACAGTAACCACAATGGAAATTAGAAAGTATTTTTAACTGAATGTTTATGCAAATACACTACATCAAACTTGAAGAATGCAGAAAAAGCTGTGTTTATATGTTTTAATAAACATATTAGAAAATGTAATAAACAAAATGTGTTAGCTAAACTCCAGAGATGGCACCACAATGAAACATGCCTCCTGGTATTCACATCCTGTGTGGTCCCCTCCCTTGTATTTAGACTGGCCCTTTGACTCACTTTTCACCAGCAGAATGCTGCAGAAGTGAATCTGCCCAGGTTGTAGGCTTATGACTTCCACCTTGCTCTCTTAGATTGTTCCTCTATGCTTTCTTAGAACTCTCTCATCTATCTCTTTCAGCTTGCTCACTTGAGGGCAAGCCAGCCAGTTTTTTAAAAGTTCTACTATCTTGAGACTACCCTGTTGTGAATATCTACGATGAAGAGACAGTGTGGAGAGAGGGTGATGTTCAACCAGCCCCTAACTGTTCCAACCATCCTAATACAAGGCACCAGACATGTGAGTAAAGAATATACCTTAGGTGACCTTCCCAGACAAGCCTTCAGATGACTCCTACCCCAGATGCCAACAGTAATGGCACAAGAGACCCCAGCTAAGCTCTGACAACCCACAGAACCATAAGCAATAACAATACATTGTTTCTTTCAAGCCACTAAGTTATGGAGTAATATGTTACACAGCAAATGATAACCAAAAATACCAATCATCCATCTCAAGAAATTAGAAAATCTTCAATAAACTCCCCCAAAAGAAAGAAGGAAAAAATAAAGAGAAAGCATCAATGAAATCATAAAGAAATGTTAGAAAAAGGTCTATCAACAAAAGCAAAAGTTGGTACTTCAAAAAGAATTTAAAAATTGATAAACTTCTGGTAAAACTTTAAAGAAAACATAGAAGTGACAAAAATCAGGGATATAAACATCACCACACAGTCTACAGACATTAAAAAATAATTAGAGGATATTATAACCTCAAATATATACCAAAAAGTTAAAAATTTAGATAAAATGAGAAAATTTCAAGAAGATGTAATTTACAAACACTAGCACAAAAATAAATAGAAAATCTTGAAAATCTATTCAAGACATTGATTCCCTAATTATAAAACCTCCGCAAAGAGGCCCGGCCCTGCTGTCTGGTGGTTAAGTTTGGCATGCTCCGCTTCAGCAGCCCAGGTTCAGTTCCCAGGAGTGGACCTACACCACTTGGCAGCAGCCACGCTGTGGCAGCAACCCACATACAAAACAGAGGAACACAGGCACAGTTGTTAGCTCAGGGAAAATCTTCCTCAAGCAAAAAGAGGAAGATTGGCAACAGATGTTAGCTTAGGGCTAATCTTCCTCAACAACAGCAACAAAAACTTCCACAAAGAAAACTCCAGAATTCTACTAACATTTCACCAGTGAATTCTACTAACATTTAGGAAGAAGTAATTCAACTTCTGCACAAACTCTTCCAAGAAAAAAAGGAGAGAATACTTCTCAATTTATTTTAAAAATTCAGCATATTCTGGATACCAAAACTGGCAAGAACATAGATAGAAATATTAAGCAAAATACTGGCAAACAAAATCCACCAATATAATAATAATACATTATCCCCAAGGTTAGATTTACTCCAAGAATACAGTGGTGTTTAGTGTTCAAAACACTCAATGTAATTTGCCCATTATGAGAACAAAGGAGAAAAAAATATGACCATCTCAATAGATACAGAAATAGCATTTGGTAAATTTCAACATCCATTTACGTCAAAAACAAAAACTTCTAGCAAACTACAAAAGAAGAAAATTTCCGTATATAGAAGCCAATTCCAGGCCAATTTTATATATAATTACAAAAGGCAAAATAATAAAACTTCTAGACTCTAGAATCTAGATGATAAGATATTATCATGCCATAGGGATAGGGCAAGTTCTTATATCAAAAAGCACTAACTATAAAGAAAAAGATAGATAAATCAGACTATAAGAGCCATCAAATAGGAAATATAAAAATAACCATTGGGTAGAAGATATTTGCAAGACATATAAGCAACAAAAGCTCCTATCCAAGTATATACAAATCAAGAAGTAAAAGGAAAAAAACAAGCAAACCACTTAAATTAGAAATTCACAAAAGATGATGATATTTAAATGTCCAATAAACTAATGAAAATTGTTCAATTTCTTTAGCCATCAGGGAGATGCAAATTATAAATGCAATATGATACCAATACACACCCAACAAAATAGCTAAAAAATATTTTAATGGAATCACTAATGTTGGCAAAAATGAAGTCAATGGAACTCTCACTGCTGATCACAGCGAGAATTTATAGAAACATTTAGGAAAGCTGTTTGGCATTATCTGCTAACACTGAAAAATGCATATCTTATGACCCAGTATTTTCACATTTCTTCTTAGGTAATTCCTAACAGAAATATATTCACATATGCATCCAAAGTTCATGTACAACAATGACCATAGCAGCATTATTTATAATAAGAAAAACTTGAAAAAACTCAAATGCCCATTAGCAGTAAAATGGATAAATATATTTTGGTAAATTCATACAATAGAAACAACAGCAATGAAAATTAATGAATACAGCTACATGGAACAAAATGAATAATTCTTGTCAACTTAATATTCAACAAAAAAAGCCAAGCACAATATAATTCTCACAATATGATTACATTCAAAAATCATGCAAAAAATAATCAAGTGTTAGAAATCAATATTCTAGTGATCTTTGAGTAGAGAGAGAAGGTCCTGGTTGTGAGGGGCGTGAAATGGGTTTCTGGGGGCTGGTAATGTTCCATTTATTGACCTGGATGATGTCACATGATTAAGTTCATTTTCTGATTTTCATTCAGTCGTACACTTATGATATACACAGTTTTCTGCATATGTATATAGTATGTATATTACACTTCAATAAAAAATTTTAAATAATATATTAGGGATTGCTATTTTCAACAGCATGTTGGAATTAGTTGTTCTAAAAAAAAAAAGTCCTTCTAAGATAAAACTGCTAAAAATGTCAGAAATAAATATTACAAATATCTTTATAAATGCATTACAAGAAAATAAAGGACATCCCCAAAAACTAGAAGAGAAGAGAAAAATGAAAACAGAATTGTAAGTGAGGCAATGACAGCTTTTACAACCTTAGGGTGTTTGATAATTTCGTCAATGAAAGGTCTTGATTGCCCCTACATAAGTGGGGCATTTGACCTCACACTCCAAGAAAAGCAGGGATTCTCCAAAGGCTACGCTCTCAGGGAAAGGATGGACTAGGAATGTGCGTGTATGTGTGTGTTTTTGTGTTTGTGCCTGTGTGTGTGTATGTTCATAAAGGAAGACAACAAGGAAACTTGTCAGGCTTCACTTGTGCTCTAGGTAGAAAAAAACCAATTGTTTCCTGAAGACACAACATGATACCTTCAAAAAGTTTTGGCATTTAAGTTTATTTTATGAGTACAGTATAGTGCTGAGCTAAGGAGGCTATGTTTGTAGGAGACACCACAGAATCTGGGGCAGACAGTTTAACAGTTCATCTAGTACCCCACATTCCATCTCTGTTGGTTTACAGTGTATCCTACCCAGCAGGTGAGAAAGGTTTTTTGGAACTAACCGTACAAGAGTTCCTGAGAACACGTTTGAAATCTTGATCTCCTTCTATATAATGGACCTAGACTTAGAAAAAGGAACAATTAAAAGTGATTAAATACATTCAGTATATTTTGTGTGATCTTGCTATTTGATTACTTTTCATCAATGTAGGATTTAAACTTTTTTTTTGAAAATCACTTTTTTTGGTGGGGAATACAGAAGCAAAATCAGAATTGATTCACATTCTGTTTGTCAACAGCACAGGGCTTTTGTTAAGCACTATATATACTTGTGTTAAATAAGTAAAACATATCTGTAAACACTATGCTACCTACCCTTTCCTCATTCATCTTAATGCATTAAAAAGAACTGTAAAATATATATCAATAAGCTTTTCTTACTTTTGACATTATTCTCAAGTGTCAAACAACTAGCTTTTTTAAACTTTAGACACTGCTAGTAGATGTTTCTGATACTTTTTATTCATTTTGTTGTATATATACCCTTCCATCCTGCACTTTGATTTCTTTTACATCCAAGTTTGTCAAAGAATCCCCTATGCAGTTCATCCCTCCACTTCTGATCTTCCTTGAAGAACACTTTTGGAGGAAGTGTAGAACACTACGGTCTAGTCCATGAATAATTCATGTTGTACAGCTTCAGTCTGACCTTCACTGGCTCTCAGTGATTCCTCTATTCCACTTGCATTGATTTATAGAGAAAACTGAGGCCACATACACTCTCTTCCTCACATCAATGTCCCTACATTTATATAACTTCCAGACTCAGAGAAAGAATAAAACTATTACTATAATCATAGACTTACAGAAATAAAGGGAACTTTGGAGGTCATTTAGTCTAGGTTCTTTCATTTTACAGTTAACAAACCTGAAGCCAAGAAACTCGAACAGTCAGGAATATCTATTTCATTACCCTTTAATTCATTCTTTTCTTAAAAAATAAAAGTTATTTAGTTCTATCGTTTTCTGTCTTTACAAGATACTGCTTTATCAAAAGTTTCTTCCCTCTTAAATATATTTTCAGTGTATTCCACTGAACTGGCAACTTTTGTTCACTCCATATGTCACTGTATCCATCAGAAATACATTAAACTATGAGCGAGGTAGAACCTAACCAGTTCCTTTAAGATATAAGGTTTACTTTTCTCACATTTCAGACTGTCCCAAGTTAGAGGACCTCTCATTTTGGTTCAGCAGCCCCAGGAAGACAGGACTAGCTCTCTGCAATTACTCACCCTTTTCTTCAGAGTCACAACATGATGGCCTAGCTTCTGGAGCCAGAGGTCTTCAAGGCAGGACGAAGGGCTAAAGGCACAGTTACCGGTCGTATGTGCACCTTTTACCAGAAAGCAAAATTTTCTGGCAAACTCCACTCAAACAGCTTCCACTTGCATCTTGGTGGACAGAAGTATACTATATAGCACTCCTGGATGCAAGGAAGGCTGGGAACTGTGGCGGGTTTTCTTTTTGTTCTGCAGTTTTTTCCTACAATTTATGGTTTCATTTTTATATACTTAATATTAATGAAAACAAATCTTTTCTTATAAGAATATTGCTCATTCGAAGATATTTGCAAATCATATATCTGATAAGGGGTTAATATCCAAAAAATATGAAGAACTCATACAACTCAACAATGAAAAAACAAACAACCCAATTAAAATATGGGCAAAGGATCTGAACAGACTTTATTCCAAAGAAGATATACAGATGGCCAACAGGCACATGAAAAGATGTTCAACATCTCTAATTATTAGGGAAATGCAAATCAAAACTACAATGAGATATCACCTCACACCCATCAGAATGGCTATTATTTACAAGACAAGAAATAACTGTTGAGAGGATATGGAAGAAAGGGAACTCTCATACACTGCTGGTGGGAATGTAAACTGTCGCAGCCACTATAGAAAACAGTATGGAGATTCCTCAAAAACTTAAGAATAGAGCTACCAGATGATCCAGCTATTCCACTTCTGGGTATTTATCCAAGAACATGAAAACACTAATGTGAAAAGATATTTGCACCTTTATGTTCATTGCAGCATTATTCACAATAGCCAAGACTGGGAAACAACCTAACTTCCCATCAATGGATGAATGGATAAAGAAGATGTAGTATATATATACAAAATGGAGCACTACTCAGCCGTAAAAAAGATGAAATCATGCCATTTGCAGCAACATGGCTGGACCTTGAGGGTATTATGCTAAGTGAAATGTCAGACAGAGAAAGACAAATATCATATGAGTTCACACATATGTGAAATATAACAACAACAACAAACACACACATAGATACAGAGATTAGATTGGTGGTTACCAGAGGGGAAGTGGGGAGGGAGGAGGGGGGAAGGGGTGATAGGGCACATGTGTACATTGACTGATGGTAATTAGTCTTTGAGTGGTGAACATGATGTAGTCTACACAGAAATCAAAATATAATGATGTGCACCAGACATTTATATAACGTTATAAGCCAATGTTACCTCCATTAAAAAATTTTTTTTAAAGAATATTGCTCATTCAGCTTTACGTCAGATGTCTATTATGTGCTTAGCCGTGTGCTGAGATGGCAAAAGCAATGCAGTTTCTTCATCACTTGGACCGTTGCCAAAATTGTCAATGATACCATGTGACCTGTCAGTATACGAAAAACAATATTTTTACACACTCAGGCCTTCTAAAGATATTCACATTCTTGGTCACAGAAATTCTTGCTTGTGAGAGCTTTGCCTCTACCACATAATGTGACCTTATAGAAGATACGCTCATAACAGAGAAAGTCTGTCCAGTAGACATGCTTTCAGAATGAGTAATTTAGTCAGATATGTCTTCACAAATCTTTTTCCTGTTTAAAAAACAAGGGAGAAGAAGAGGTAGCCATAATGACCAGAAATAGCATGTACCAATTCCAACGAAAGATTTACAATTTTCAGAAAATTCTGATGATCATCAATTCTAAAATTTCTACCATATATACTGAATTTTACGTGAAAGTTTGATTTATATTCTCTACTATAAATGTATGAATGATAAGGCAGTGCTCTTGAGGCAAAATATGCTCTATCTCTGAAAATATACTCACATCTTTCCTTCAGATTAGAGACGGATGCAGGCATCTGGGCTACTTTCCTTGTCATCAGGAGGAAAAGAGAAAAACTATTTTTCTTCTTTCTTATCTCCTAAATAAATGTAGATATTGATACAGATATATAGGCGTACATAAAAATATTCATGTATATATTTCAGTGAATCCTGATATTTTTATTCTCTGCTGATTGCTTAATTCTGTTTACCATAAACTTTTCATCTTTAGGTGTTACTTGTTTACTGGATAACATGCCTTGCCAACTGCACGTATGTTCAGTGATATCCCATCCCCTGGGTGCCAGTGCTAACCTGTTCACTTGAGTCAAGCTAATGCCGACAGGGAGCCCAGGTTACTGTGGGCACAGCAGCTATGTGAAGCCAAAGAGACTCTTACCAGAGTATTATTAAGGATAACATTTCAAGCAACTAGTATAGAGTTTAGAGATTCTGTTCTCCCAGATGTTTGGTTTCACCCTGCTCTTTGAAAAAAAGTGGGCAGAGAAGTTGTATCAGAATAACATCTCCTCTCTTCTTAATTCGGCCCCTCCAGATGTAGATAAGTCTTAGCCATGGTTCCTGGTATTCAGAACACCATGGGCTCTCCTCAGTATAAATGTAAGAAGAAGACTTTTTCCCATTATTCATTTATTTTTTTAATAAAAATTAAGGTGTACAACATGTTTTAATATACATACACATGGTGAAATGATTACTATAGTACTATAGTCAAGCTAATTAACATATCCATCTCCTCATATAGTTGCTTTTGTGTGTGTATGTGTGCTGACAGCACCTGAAATCTACTCTTTTAGCAAATTTCCAGTATACAATACAGTATTATTAACAATAGTCATCAAGCTATACATTAGATCTCTACAACTTATTCATCCTATGTAACTGCAACTTTGTACCCTTTGACTAACATCTCCCCATTTCCTCCACCTCCCCACCCCTGGTAACCACCATTCTACCCTCTGCTTCTATGAATTTGACTTTTTTAGATTCCATATACAAGTGAGATCATGCAGTACTTTTCTTTCTGTGTCTGGCTTACTTCACTTAGCATAATGTCCTCCAAGTTCATCCATATTATCACAAATGGCAGTATTAGACATATTTATATACATATATTTCAGCCTTAAAAAAAAGAATTTTTTAATACAGAAAGGACTGTAGATATAAGCCTCACATGAATTACTGTTCTTATGTATGAGAAATAAATCAATCTAAAAGGTTGCCAGGATGTTTTCTCCCTTCCCGAAACATTTGCCATTCCTTAGCCTAACATTTGTGGACGCATATGTGAAAATATGAGAGCGGAAGGATTTGGAACCATTGAACCATTCTTCTCAAGACATGAAAAAAGCAGAGTGACATATCAGGTAACATCCTTACTACTGCCAGGCAGTGCTAAATATAATCCACATCCAAAGGTAATTTTTTTACTCTATTGGTAATAGTTCATGAAAACAAAAGTCATCTTGATTATCGAACACAATCTCCCATCCAAATAAGTTTTAAGGATCTACAATTTTAAAATCAGAAATTTTTCTTAATGTTTAACTTGAATGCTTTTCATGCTTTCCCTGTCCTAAGGAAACCAAAGAAAGACATCTTCATAATTCACTCATGTATTTTAATTTCCTATATTCAAATTCCTTCTGCCAACCACCACCACCACAAATACACATACAAAACCGTTTATTTTCTCTGAATTTAAGTAGCTATTTTTCCCCACATTGAGGCTCTTCTATAAGCCTATAATCATAATTTCTATTTTTCTTTGCACTTTTTTTCCTTTGCAGTTTCTCAAGATAGTAATTGATGCTGAAAGTGGTAACAAAATGCTTTAATTTTACCAGTTGGAAAATTAGATTGCCTAGTTTAAAGTAATTCAAAAAAGAAGAAACTGCATGGTGAAGTAGAAAAAGTACTGAGCTTGGGGGAAGATTCTAGAATTTTAGGAATAATTGTAGGACCTAGAGTAAATTTCTTTGCCTCTCTGGATCTATGTCTACTTTAGTAAAATAGGGGAGCATTGGAAAGTGTTTTATAAACTCAAAGAACTCCGTAGTATCCATGTAGCACCTAATATATGCCTAAACATATCCAGGGTGCTATGAAAATAAAAACAAAATATAATAATGGTATTTTTTCAATGTTCTTAGATCTTGTTCTTTTGTGGTAAAAAATGCATAACACGAAAGCGACCCCATTAACAACTTTTTAAGTATACAGTACAGTATTGTTTTATACACACATTGTTGTTGCACAGCAGATCTCCAGAATTTTTTCACCTTGCGTGCCAGAAACTCTATACCCACTGAACAGCAATTTCCCCATTTCCCCCTCCCTCTATTTCCCCCTCCCTCAACCCCTGACAACCATCATTCTCTTTCCTGCTTCTCTGAGTTTGACTACTTTATGTACCTCATATAAGTGGAATCATGCAATATTTCTCTTCTCTGACGGGCTTATTTCATTTAGCCAAGTCATCTATGTTTTTGTAGCATTTGACAGGATTCCCTTCTTTTTAGAGCTAAATAATATTCCATTTTGTGTATATACTACATTTTCTTTACTCATATGCCAATGGATATTTAGGTTGTTTCCACCTCTTGGCTATTGTGAATAATGCTACAATGAACACGGGAATACAAATATCTCTTGAAGTCCTGATTTCAATTCTTTTGGAAAAATACTCAAAGTGGGATTGCTTGATCAAATGGTAGTTCTGTTTTTAATTTTTTCAGTAACCTCCATACTGTTTTCAATAGTGTCTATACCATTTTAGATAACCACCAACAGTGCACAAGGGCTCAAATTTCTCCACATCCTCCTCAACACTTATTTTCTGTTTTGTTTTGTTTTGTTTTATAGTGGCCATCCTAACAGGTGTGAGGTGATATCTCATTGTGGTTTTGATTTGTATTTCCCTGATGATTAGTGATGTTGGGCATCCGTTCAAATACCTGTTGGCCATTTGTATGTTTTCGTTGGAAAAATGTTTATTCAGATCCTTTGAACTTTGTTTAATCAGGTTATTTATTTATCTATTTTTGCTATTGAGTTTTAGCAGTTACATATGAATTTTGGATATTAACCCCTAATCAGATATACGGTTTGCAAATATTTTCTCCCCTTTCCTAGATTGCCTTTTCACTCTGTCAACTATTTCCTTTGCTAAGCAGAAGCTTTCTAATTTGATGTATTACCACTAATCTATTTTTGCTTTTGTTGCCTGTACTTTTGGTGACATATCCAAAAAATCATTACCAAGACCAATGTTACAAAGTTTTCCCCTATGTTTTCTTCAAGGATTTTATAGTTTCCAGTCCTACGTTTAAGGCAGTCCTTATTTTGAGTTGATTTTTGGGTATGGTATAAGAAAAGGGGCTAATTTTATTCTTTTGCATGTGGTTATCCAGTTTTCCCAACAATATTTGTGGAAGAGACTATCCTTTCCCCATTATTTGGTCTTGACACACTTGTCAAAGATCATTTGACTATATGCATGTGAGTTTATTTCTGGGCTTTCTATTCTGTTCCATTGGTCTATATGTCTGTCTTTATGCCAGTACCACACTGGTTTGATTACTATAAATTTGGAATATGTTTTGAAGTCAGACATCAGTGTTCTTAGATCCTAATTGGTGATATAAGGTAACACACATTCAAAATGATAGATCAATATTATTTAAATAATTAATGATTAAAATGCAAAGAAAAGAAAAATGCTGTAGAGACCAATAGACAGTAATTGCTATTACTTGGTAAAACAGTATGGAAAACATGGACCCAACAGTATGTGGAGAACTGTGCAAGTAAAAACCACTGCAGTGTGGGAGTTGAAAGCATTACAGAAGTTCAGAAAATTGTGCACCAGTTTCAGATATAAGAGAGAAAGGAAGGCATGTCAATAGAGGCATGACCTCTTTCCGTGTGCACTTTGGAGCTCCCTATTTGTGATTAACACACTCCATTGAATACTCGTCTTCTCTAAACGGTCACTCCACCTTTTCCACGAGTTGAAACCTCAATCTCCCTCATGAACACAGCTTCAGCTGCAACACTCAAGTTGAGATAGTTACTCTTACATTCCAAATCACTCACAAAGAGGAAGTGATACTGAATCCCTCATTGCTCACTATCTGCTCCTTATGTTCCCTTTTCCTTCCTTCTTCCTTCAAGATCCAAACTCTCCTAAAGCTCAGCTACCTAGCTATAGCCCTTGACATGCCTTTTAGTTTTTGTCATTGCAATAGTCTTCCATAACAAAATATCACAGACTGTGTGGCTTAAACAACAGACATTTATGTCCCACAGTTCTGGAGGCTGGAAGTCCAAGGTCAAGGTGTTGGCAGGTTTGGTTTCTCCTGGGACCTCTCTCCTTGGCTTGCAGGTAGCTGCCTTCTCACTGTGTCCTCACATGGTCTTTTCCATATGTGCATGCATCCCTGATGCCTCTTCCTCTTCTTGTAAGGACACCAGTCATACTGGATTAGGGCCCCACCCTTAGGACCTCATTTAACCTTAATTACCTCTTTAAAGGCCCTGTCTCTAAATACAGTCACATTGGGGGTTAGGGTTTCAACATATGAATTTGGGGGGTACATAATTCAGTACGTAATAGTTATATGCTGTATTTTAGTTAGTTTCTGTCATTTAAAGATGATTTTTATCTCTTTGTTTCTTGTCTTTTTCTCCTCCCCAATTCGTGTAACCATTCTTGGTGTCTTAAATATGCACTCACATGACCCATCCACCCTCCCTTCTCTCAGTTCCCTGCCCTTCTCACCTCCAATAATGTTTTTGTCCACTCCATCTGTTTCCAGTGTATGTCACAATAACAGTAAGTCTATCCCCTCTGAAACTTCAATTTAAGCATCCAGTTCTTTAATCAATACTTCCTGGATTTCAAATTCTTTGTTCTCACTCTCAGATCTCTAGAGCAATTCTCCCTCCCTATCACCACAATATCACCTTCTCCTAACATAGATTAGATACCATGTTCCAATGGTCCATCAACATATTCTTACCCCTTGCGATCACTCTCAAATTTTGTTTATATTTATCTCCCTTCTTGTTACTTATTTGTTTAAAAATGGATTATATATAATTATCTCTTTCTCTGGACCTCTAAATAAAAGCCAGAAAATTTATTGAGAAATAAAACAACTATATTTCTTTTTTTCACTTTTAAATCATAAATATCAAGATCAATTAGGCATTCCATTGCCTGGATACCCTACTTTATGTTAGTAAGATGTTCCCCACATTTGTAATAATTGGCTATACACTAAGTCATAAAGCAAATTATTTGCCCCAAGATAATTAAGCTAGAAATAATAATGAAAAGATTAAGTATATAAAACTTATATTTAGAAATTCCTAAACACACTTCTAAATAACTCATTAAACCAAGAAATTAGTATAAATTTAATTTAAAAGTACAAATAAATAATATTTTTAAATACTCTATATTTCATAGACTACAATGAAAATGGTGCTTAAAGAGAACTTTATAGAAGGACAAATACTACATGATTCCACTTATATGAGTTATATGAAATAGGCAAACTCATAGAAGCAGAGAATACAATTGCAGTTTCCAGGGGCTGGAGGGTAGGAGAAATAGAGAGCTATTATTCAATGTGTCTAAAGTTTCAGTTGTGCTAGATGAATACATTCTAGTGATCTGCTGTACAACATGGTATCTATACTTAATACAGTACTGTGCACTTCAAAATTTGTTAAGAGGGTAGATCTCCTGTCAAATGTCCCTACCACAAAAAAAGGGGGTGAAGGAAACAGGGAAACTTGGGGTGGTGTTGGATATGTCTTTCACTTTGATTGTAGTGATGGTATCACAGTGTTTACATACACCCAAACCTATCAAAGTGTACAGATTAAATACGTGCAGTTCTTTGTATACCAGTTATACCTCAATAAAGCTGCTTTTTAAAAAAAAAAGAGAACGTTGTAGTTTAAATGCTTATATTTTAAGATAAGCAGGGCTTAAAATTAATTAACTATACTTCTCATTTTAGACATTTTCACAATTTAGGGAAAAACAATGAAAAATGATAGAAAGGAAGAAATAATAAATATAAGGTCAGAAATTAAAGAAATAAAAAACAAAGATTCAATTGAGAAATAAGGTCAAACTTAGTTCCTTTAAACAGTTAATAAAATAGCAAACACCTTACAAGTTTCATTAAGAAAAAACCCAGAAAGAAATGCAAATCAAAACAACACTAAGATACCACCTCACGCCCGTTAGAATGGCTATAATCACCAAGACAAAAAACAACAAATGTTGGAGAGGTTGTGGAGAAACAGGAACCCTCATACACAGCTGGTGGGAATGCAAATTGGTGCAGCCTCTATGGAAAACGGTATGGAGATTCCTCAAAGAATTAAAAATAGAGATGCCCTATGATCCAGCCATCCCACTACTGGGAATCTATCCAACGCACCTGAAATCAACAATCCAAAGAGACTTATGCACCCCTATGTTCATTGCAGCATTATTCACCATAGCCAAGAAGTGGAAGCAACCTAAGTGTCCCTCGACTGACGATTGGATTAAGAAAATGTGGTATATATATACAATGGAATACTACTCAGCCATAAAAAAAGACAAAATTGTCCCATTTGCAACTACATGGATGGGCCTGGAGCATATTATGTTAAGTGAAATAAGCCAGAAAGAGAAAGACAAACACTGTATGATCTCACTCATATGTGGAATATAAACCAACACGTGGACAGAGAAAACTGGACTGTGGTTACCAGTGGCAGTGGGGGTGGGGGGCACAAGGGGTGAAGGGAGTCATATACATGATGATGGACAAACAAAAATGTACAACCCAAAATTTCACAATGTTAGAAACCATTAAAACATCAATAAAACAAAATAAAAAATAAAAAAGGAAAAAAAAAAAAGAAAAAAACCCAGAAATATATAAAATCTATAGTTAAAAGGTAGACAAAACTACAGATATGGCAGAAGTTAAGGAGATAAGCCACAGAAGTTTTGCTTCTGCTGTAGTGGTGGAAGCCTCCTATGGTCCATTTCTTCTCCTAATTTCAGCTTTAAATTCTAGAGAAAATCCAAAATAAACTGCCTGAAAACTCTGAAAAGGAAAGGAAAGTAGTCAGATTGTTCAAGGGAGTCGAAACTTGGAGAAGCAAATTGCATGAGGATGAATTTTCTGGGGTGTTTCCCTTATGCGGCTTTCTCTCCAGGGCAGGTCACAGTTACAGAGAGTGCTGCCCAGTCAGCTAATACACCACTACGACCCCACCATCATCCCCATCAGTGCACTCAGGGAAAGCCTCCCAGTGCCAGATGGAGAAGAGGAAATATCTAAGGAGATAGAGCCAGAGAAGATCTTCTAATTTTATATATGAACTTGCACAAGAAGCAGCCTAACTCTTGAACTACACATGTGTGAGACAGACCCAAACGAGAAAAGTAAAAGCTTAACTGAGGTTTGAATACTATGCACAGAATGAGAGACAGAACTCACTGTACAAACCTGTGTTTGATTGACTGACATCAATACCAATTCTAAAAAGATACCAATATTATCCAGTGCATTATAAGTAAATCCAGAAGCTATACAACAAAACATTAAAAATGTCCAATATAAAACCCAAAATTACTCAACATGCAAATAACCAGGAAAATGTAGCCCATTCTCAAGGAAAAAGACAATCTACATGCACCAATCCCAAAATGATCCAAATGTTAGAATTACCAGGCAAAAACTTTAAAGAAGCTACTATAACTGTGCACCATAAAAAGAAAGTAAATAAAAAGTTGAAAAATATAAAAAAGAAACAAATGGAAATTTTAGAATATACAATCTGACATTAAAAACTTACTGTATGTACCCGTTAACAGAATGAACATGTCAGGAAAAATAAGCAGTAAATATGCAGATAAAACAAGAAAAACACTCAATTGGAAGAAGTGAGAGAAAATACATTACAAAAAAAATGGACAAAGTCCGAGGGACCTCGAGAACAATATCATTGGTCTAATATACATGTAACTGGAGTTCCAGAAAAAGAGGAGAAGAGATTAGTATCCCTCAAAAATGTGAAGAAATGATGGATAAAAATTCCCACAATTTGGTGGAAAACTTATATTTACAGATTCAAAAAACTCAGTGAACCCTAATCAGGATAAAGTCAAAATGCCTAGATACATCATAATCAAACTACTGAAATTAAAGTTTTTTTTACATATTGAAAGCAGCAATAAAACAAGATATTACACATGGGGATCGGGGGAAGGGACAATTTGAATTACTGTGGATTGCTCATCAGAATCCATGGAGGCCAGAAGATAGTAGAATAACATTTTTAAAGTGCTGAAAGAAAAAAAGAAAAGAAAAGAAAAGACACTCTCAACCCAGAATTCTATATTAAGCAAAAATATTCTTTAGAAATAAAGGCAAAGTAAAGACATTTTCCACTGAAAGAAAACCAAGAGAATTTGTCACCAAGAGTTAAATATAAAAGACTATTTTTCCATCTTCATAATATGTATGACTTAAAAAAACACTTATCTGGTGGGTAATGTTAGTAGATGTAATATATATGGAAACTATAATAAAGTCAGTGGAGCATGGGGGTAAAGGAACCTATCTGGTTGCAAAGTTTCTACATTTTAAATGAAGTAGTACAATATTAATGCTAAGTAGATGGTACAAGTTTAGTTATGTATATTATAATATAACACACAAAAATCTTAGCAAAAATATCTGATAGGTTAAAATAGGATACCAAAAATATTCAAATAATGCAAAAGAAGCAAGAAAATAGGAACAGAGAAGAAATAAAAAAGAGGAGACAAATGGAAAATAAATAATGGTAGACCTAAATCCAACCATATCAAAAATTGTATTAAATGTTATTAGTCTAAATACTTGCATTAAAAGGCAGAGAGTGACAGAGTTTTAAAAAAGCAAAACTCATTCACAAGCTGCCTACAGGGACTCATTTAAATATAAAAATGCAAATAGGTTGAGAGTAAATGTATAGTAAAAGATTATACCATGCAAACTATAAACATAAGAAGGCTAGAGTAGCCATTTTAATATTAAATGAAATAGACTTCAATACAAAGGGTAATACCAGAGATAAAGAGCAACATTTAATAATCATAAAAGGTATAATTTGTGGGGAAATCATAGAAATTATGAATGTGTAAATCTAATAAAAGAGCCCCAAACTACAGAAAGAGAAAAATGAAAGAAATAAAGTGAGAAATAGACAATTCCACAGCTATAACAGAATACTGTACACCGCTCTCTCAGCAATTGAGAGAAATGCAGAATAGGCATTCATTTCAAATGCACATAGTGTAGTCACCAAGAGAGACCAAAAAGAAAACGCCCAAAAATAAAACTTAAGGCCCACATAGTTTTAGTGGTTAATTCTATCAAATATTCAAGGAAAAGTTTTACACAGACCTTTGCAGAAAAAATTTAAAGAGAGGAAGGAACATAAACTTAGTACCAAAACCTGTCAACTATAATAAAAATATAAAAATTTCTAAATATTATGTATGAGGTGAATGGTGTAATGAATAATATGTATACCATATAAAACATGACTCTGATAATATATCTAAGATGCAAAAATGAGGGGAATATAGGATTCCAATTGTAGAAAATCAGAACTGAGACTCTTGAACATTCTCATGAGACTGTTCCCAGCATAAGAGGAGTGTTGAAAACAAACTGGGTAGCAAAAAGCATGACAAATGTCCATTAAAGTGGGGACGTTATTAGATATTTTCCAGTTATTCGTAGTTCTGTAAAATGTATTCCATATTGTGTCATATTATTTCTAATTTATAGTTTTGAATTAGTCTATTATATATTATTTCAATAAAGATATTATTGTAAGTGTATATATATTTCTTCTCTTTTATTTACAGTAGTCACCCCTTATCCACAGGGAATATGGTCCAATATCCCCTGGATTTCTGAAACCTTGAATTGTACCAAACCCTATATATCCCATATTTTTCCTGTACATACATA
This sequence comes from Diceros bicornis minor, assembly GCF_020826845.1. Taxonomy (NCBI): domain Eukaryota; kingdom Metazoa; phylum Chordata; class Mammalia; order Perissodactyla; family Rhinocerotidae; genus Diceros; species Diceros bicornis. The sequence goes on along the minus strand of NC_080742.1, from coordinate 92,091,884 downwards.
CCCATGATAAAGCTTAATTTATAAATTAGACACAGGAAGAGATTGACAACAATGACTAAGAATAAAGTAGAATGATTATAACAATATACTGTGATAAAAGTTATCATAGATCTTAGCAACCTCAGCATACGATTTTTTTTCCTTTCGTTATTAAGTCGAGAACTTTCACCTTTTCACTTAAAGGAAGCACTTTACTGTTTCTCTTTGATATATGCAAACTGCCAGCATCACTACTCTTGAGCTTTGGGGCCATTATTAAGTAAAATAATGGTTACTCAACACAAGCACTGCGATACTGTGACAGTTGATCTGATAACCCAGAGGGCTACTAAGGAACTAAAGGGTGGAGAGCGTATACAGTGTGGACCCGCTGAACAGAGGGATGATTCACTTCCTGGGTGGGACCGGGCGGTACAGTTCGAGATTCCATCACGTTACTCAGAATAGTGGGCAATTTAAATCTTATGAATTGTTTATTTCTGGAATTTTCCATTTAATGTTTTCGGAGGGTGGTTAACCACAGATAACTGAAACCTCGGAAAGCAAAACCACGGGTAAGGGGGGACTACTGTATTTTTACCATTGATTCAGTCAGTCGAAACCATTTATTGAGCATTTACCATGTGCCAAGCACTTGCTGAGGCACTGAGATACAAGGGGAATAAAAGAGACAAAAATCTCTGCCCTCTGGGAACGTACATTCTATGAGAAACCTAGCCACTGGAGCAGAGTCTGTTATTGAGAAATCCCATTGAGTTTGAATAGCGGTGCCAAACAGGAAATAGACATCAATGGTAGTCCAATTGAAGCATATGGCATGTCAGTAATTGTCAATAGGGTGTTGACAGAAATATGGATAATTATTGTAGCCCGTTACCAAAGAGTGTGCAAAATTCTGCTGGCAGCATGTGCCTAGTTAAGGAAAAAAAAAAAATTAACCTCCACAAGCCACGATAAGAGCTTTTGTATTTACTGAACTGCGTCCTGAATATAACACAGTTACTTAAGCACAATGTTGCAGCGCTGCATAAAGCAATCCCTCTATTTGTCAAGTGGCAATGTAAAATGGCTTCAGTGCACCCGGGAAATGCTTCCTAATAAAAGGTGCCATACAAATATAAGTCCTTCGCTGGGCTAGTAATTTATATTCATGAAGAGGATGCATCCAGCAATGATCATTTAATTACCAAATATAGAGGATTCTGAAGAGAAATGATCCCTCTCTTATGCCAAATGTGTCATCCAATACCAGTGTCACTGCTGAGACATCGGGGCTGTCAGATAAATCTTCGGATGCCTCATACTCCATGCAGTGGAAGTAATTTCACTTGGGGATAAAACTGCCATTTGGTTCAATTACCGTCATACAGTCTAATTCTAGAAGGCAGGCGGATTTTTTTCCAAAACTCTTTTAAGCATCGAAGGGTTTCATCACAAGAATGATTTCCCTGGACGTGGAATATGTTTCACTTCAGCATTAAATACAGTTTAAAACCAAACAATCTTGGGAAAGATTTTAGCAGGCTGTTTATGTCTCCCTGTTAGTGGGGTATTTTAAAGCACACACAGGGAGGAGGAAAGGTAGTCATTGCACCGTATTCCCATTCAGGTTTTAAAAACAACCTGCGGAGGAGGACTGATATTTTATCAATGGATTGTGGAATGAGTAATGCACATAAGCTCAACACAGGTTTACTGGGAGCAGCAGACGGACGTTCAAAACCCTGTAGTACCCGCTTTGTGGTTACTCTTCATCTCTCCATGAATTTGGGGTGTTCCTCGTTGCTTTCACACATTAAGCTTTCCACTTATTGAAAGCACCTTATAATAAGAGGGAAATTTAAGCTCATATTCAAATTTACCTTTCCACTCATAGGTAAATGACGCCTTGTTTGAAAAAAAATAGGGCAATATTATTTCAATATATGCACAATACAACGTAAATTCCATTTTTAAAAGAATATTAAGTAATATTTTCCACAAAATAGTCGAATTTTGATGAGCCAAAGAAAGTATTCTTCTGTAGGGTACCCCCCAAAATTCAGATTACTTAAGCAGAATTATTAATTTTATTTTTAAATGGTTTTTACCTAGATATTCAAACATAATATTTTAATTTTAAGAAACTAAATTTAGAAGTTGTTTCTCAGTGCAACTGTTTTGGCATCTGTTGCTACTTTGCTGAATTAAACAATATATTATATATATGTATACACACATATAGATAAAATATTTAAGGAATGAAAAAGCAAAAAGCATGAACGGAAGTTTAGCTGTGTCTAGGCGTTTCTGATTTTAAATTTCTCACTGAATATTTCATGATGCTATATTAAAAATGTCGTCCATAGCACAAGTAAGTTTGGTCACCTTTACAGATATATATTTCATTTTCCATGATATGCTCAATTTCAAATTGTGTTCAACCTCCATTTCTATAATTAGCAATGTAATTTGTTCTTTGGACCTGTTTAAAATAATAATAACTATCTTTTGAAATGAATAATTACTTAATTACTAGAAATTTCTTAAATATTATGTGACGATATATTTTCATCTATTTCTAGGGAGAAACAAATCTTTATTTTGCACTAACCTCCTCTTGTAGGTCTTTTCTCATTATGTATGCTTTTTCATCCTATTTTGCAACAGTAAATCCAGACCAATATTCTCTTTCCCTACATAATCCAAAATAATGGGAAATTGAGGAGAGAAAAACATAATTACCTAGAAGACAGCTCATTCCAGCTACTTAATTCAGGAAATTAAAAAATTGTCTACCTTGCTTCAATCTGATCTCAAATGGAAAAATAAATAAAAGATAAGAGGCACTTTTGTAAGCTGACAAAGATATCACAGGCAAATAAAGTTTTAAATGTTTTCACCTAAGTTTTTTTTGTCAAATACACTCAAATTCAATCATCATTTTATTTTTCTTTTATATACAAAGCTGACAATGCGTTACTGCAAAGATTCTGTGTGTGTGTGTGTGTGTGTGTGTGTGTGTGTGTGTGAGGAACATCTGCCAATCCTCCTCTTTTTGCTGAGGAAGACTGGCCGTGGGCTAACATCTGTGCCCATCTTCCTCAACTTTATATGGGACGCCCCCACAGCATGGCTTGCCAAGCGGTGTGTCGGTGCGCACCCGTGCGCACCGGGATCCGAACCAGTGAACCCCGAGCCGCTGCAGTGGAGCGCACGTACTTAACCACTTGCACCACCGGGCCGGCCCCCCAAAGATTCTTATTTTTGCAAAGCTTATTCAAGTATACAATAACAAAAAACGGGCCACTCGTAAACTTTGTATTATTTCCAACCCTTATAAATTATTCACGATTCTTATAATTTACACATAAGAACCTTTATTATTCATAAATTACAAGAAATCACCACCCTCTCCTATTTGCACTTATTGAAATTATATTCACTATTCAACTCTAGGTTGAAAGAAATTTATCCATGAAGATTTTTGCATATCACCTGCATATCATATCATCATAATCCTTCATTATGCCTCTTTCCTTTGAACTTCTTTATCACTTCTTTATTACTTTATCATTTCCCTGGATTTCTCAATGCTCCTGGAAGAGGTTTCCCTCCTTAGATTCCTCACATCATGACAATTAATTCTATATCCATTGGTTTAGTTAAATGTTCTGAGATCATTGGAATGGAGAATAAAACTTCTCTTATAGCCTGGAGTAGATCCCTAAGTTAAGCTCCCAAGATGTAAGGGAGACTCAGGCATTATCTCCCTAGGCATTTACGTTTCAAATGGTATGGAATCCAGACGTTGCAGACATCTCTAGGTCACACAAATCAGAGATGCCCAGGGTTTATCTGGCCCTTGGAAAGACATATTTACATTTAAAAACGTTTAGGGTGAGAACACAGGATCCTTTCCATCTCTTCTCAAAGGAACAGTCTTCTTCTCTCCTTTCAAGAGGGAGAAGGATGGCTATCCAAGACTCCATTGGTAATTCACCCCCCTCTGTTTCTCACCCATGGAGTGTCCAGTCAACTGTGTTTGAAGAATTCCCATTGGCCCTCACCTTACAAGGAGTAAGGTGTGGAGCAGGGGGCAAGGCACTTATTATTTACCGAGAGGTAATTAAAAAGGAATCTATCTCTGATCTACAACACCTCATGTACGAATTCAGGATAAAATTAGTAAAGACAAATATTAAACATATTAAAACAACTTTTTAACATTTTCTGGTAATTTTCACCAGTCTCCTGATCTGGCAATTATATATGGACACATCTTTGTTTCCTCATTACTTTATTCTTTCACAATATATAGTGAATTGGCCATATAAGAAAGCAAGTGTTTATCCTGGGCAGAAAGTTATTAGTAAGTATTTGTTCAGTGAATAAGGGTAACCAGGAAATGAGCCACTGATCCAAGTTTAGATGTGGCAGGAGAGCTCCAAAAAGTGTTGAGATTAGCCTTTGAGTTTTATAAGTGTTGTATGTTGTATGTTGTAAGTGTTGTATGTATCTAAGGACATACAACATATTATGTTGTATGTCCTTAGATAATGTAATCTTATGCTGCATGTAACAAAATCTGTGTAATGTAATGTATATAAGTAATGTAATATAAGGAACATTAGGCTGCAATGTTGTATGTAATGTAACGTTTTGTGTAACAATGTAGTGTGTGCAATATAATGTGTGTAATATAAATGTAACATACGCAATGTAATGTAATGTTGTACTTAACGCAATGCAATACAATGTTGTGTGTGATGTAATGTAACATTGTATGACCCTGTTCTTCTGGGTAACTTGTGGGTAGAGCAGCCCTGAGGAGGTACTTCCAGAGAGAGGCCCCTCCATTCTGAGAGTGGACCTGGCATTATCCAAAGAAAGGTGCTGCAGAGAATATCCTCAATATTCTCCTGAAATCACCTCTCTGTTCTTATCATTAAAGCAAGCTTTCACAATAAACATTTTATATGGAAAAACGCAAATCTTTAATTGAGAAAACAGCTCTTCCTTATATTAGTTATCTATTCCTGAGTCAGGAATTTAAATTTTTTAAATGCACTTAAAATTTTATTTAGTCTTTTAATGTATTATTAATTTTTGTCTTGTATAGCGCATTAATGGTCAAAAGTGTTTTTGTTGTATTCTTTCTGTTTTATCTTTCTTTGGTATCACTAGCATCAAATAAGAAGGGGCAAAGCGTATACCCGGCAGGGAAATCAGCCTGTGTGAACGCTCTGAGGCAGAGCAGCGCAGCTGGGGCCGTGGGGAGAAAGAGAAAGAGTGTGAAGCAGATATTAGGAAAAGGGAGCCAGAGCCACATCCCACAGAGCTGGCAGGTTATGTTATGGCTTATGTAGGAGGAACAACGGGGATGTCACTTAGTACTTTTAAAAAAACTTTTTATTTGGAAATGATTTCAGACTTAAAGAAAAGTTGTGAGAATGGTACCTTTTACTCAGATTTCACCAATTATTAACATTTTGTCACATTTGTCATTTTTCCCCAGAACCATTTGAGAGTAAGTTGTGTATATCATTCCCATTCCTCTAAATACCTCAGAGTATTTCCTAAGAGCAAAAGAATTACCTTGCACAACTGCCAGTTACCCTGCACAACTGCAGTATAGTATCAAATTCTGGGACTAGTAAGTGTTACAATACCACACTCCATATTTCAATTTAGCCAGTTAATCCATTGTGGGCTAAATTCAATTTCATTCACTGCTGTAACAAGTTACCACAAATTTAGTGGCTTAAACCAGTACAAATTTATTTCTTATAGTTCTGTAGCTCCCAAATGTGGTACAAGTCTCACTAAACCACAAGCAAGTTGTTGACAGACTGAGCTCCTTTCTGGAGGCTCTAGGAGAGAGTTCCTACCTCGCTCATTTGGGCTGTCAGCAGAATTCAGTTCCTTGATCCCTGTTTCTTTGCTGCCTGTAGGATGACAGCCATTCCGAGATTCTGGAGACCACGTCTACTGGTTTGTGGCCCCCTTCCTTCATCTTCAAGGTCAGCGATAGCGGGTCGAGAATTGTCATCTCTCTTTCTCTAACCACAGGAAGTGCAGCCTCATTCTCGGATAACATGGTTAGTGGAAGGGTGAGAGGCTTTGCCTTGTGGTTCTTTACTGTTTCTGTGGTATCCTTGATTTCCTCCTTAAACTTTTCTCTTTCCTTCCACTACATGTTTATAAAGGATGCCTCCCCCTTTCTATTTTCCTTCTCTTCTAGAAGCACTGCTTTTCTGAAGTGGTGACTCGTGTCCACACACTTCAAGACCCTTCCCTGTAGCCAGAGCTGTGCCTAGTATTTTAACACTTAACATTGGGATTTTTCTGCAGGTGATCTTGACTGTGTTTAGTCTGTGTCCTCGGCTCCCCAGTATTCTATTCTATTTGCAGTTGTTCAACTCATCCTCCCATGTTCTCCATGCACGTTGGCCAGCAGTGGCGTCAGTGGCTCCAGTGATGGTTCTGTTGTTATTTATGCAGTGGATTTTTTGTGTGCTTCTTGTTAACATGAATGGTTTTTAGGAGAATGTGCAAAGAAATTCGGATATAGATGGCCAATTAACCTAGCAACAACCATAAATTCACACAGGAATTTTAAGTAGAGTCGACATGAGTTAATTTGCATTTTGAAAAGATCCTTACTTCTCTGAAGGGAATAGATTATAAGAGTCAAGAATGGATTCAGGAGATGGTTATAGTAGACCACATAATAGATTGTTGTGTTTTGGTCAGAGGTTCTGGCAGTGAAGATAGAGAGAAATAGACAGAATCAAGAAATGTTTAGAAGTTTTAGTTGAAAAGACTTAGTAGTTGATTAGGTGTAAGACACCCGGGTTCTTCGCATGAGCCCCAAGCGTGCTCTGACGTCAAAGTTTTGACATGTGTTCTTCGTCTGCAGGAATCGCATGTTACTGTGTGTAGCAGACAGAACAATCCTCCCAAAGATGTCTACATCCTAATCCCCCAAACCTGTGATTACCTAACAGGGCAAAAGGTACTTTACAGATGTGATTAAATTAAGGCTCTTCAGATGGGGAGATCACTGTGGTATTCAGGTAGGCCCAATATAATGACAAGACTCCTTATAGGAGAGAGGCAGGAAAGGTGACAATGGGAAGAGAGAAAGAGAGAGATTTGCAGATACTATGCTGCTGGCCTTAAAACTGGAAGCGGCAAGGAACTAATTCTCCCTCAGAGCCTCCAGAAGGAATGTAGGTCTGCCTACACCTTGACCTTAGCTCCGTAAGAGCCATTTTGGACTTCTGACCTCAGAACCATAACACAATACATTTGTGTTGTTTTAAGATGCTAAATCTGTAGTAATTTGTTAGGAAAGTAATACCCTATGTATCCTACAAGCTAACCCCTCTACTTCCTCCAGAACTCTGCTCAGACCTGACCTCATCAGAGACACCTTCCCTGACCATCCTGTCTAGAATAATCCTCTCACTTCCTGTCTCTCTAAGGCTACTTTATTTTTCTTAATAGCTGTTATCATCACTTAGCCTATTATTCATTCATTTTCATTTTATTTTTTTGCAAATGAAAGCAGACTTGCTTTTGATCATCACTACATACCAGCTTCCTAAAATGGTGCCTGGCACTTGGTAATAAATTTTTCTTGAATAAACTTACAAAATGAATGAACTGTTGAATGGTAATGCCATTTTCTAGTATAAATAACATTGGATGAAGAGAGGATTTGGGGAAAAATAAGTTTACTTTTGGATATGATGAGTCTGGGATGCTTATGTGACACTGTTTTGAACTCAAAAGCGCAATTTGTCCTGGATACGTAAATATGGTGGTCTTAATCATATAGCTGTAACTGAAATCATGGGAGTAGATGAGCTCTTCCAGAAACAGAGTGTAGTCCCTTATTGGGTGTCATCATACGGGTTGCCCCACTTGTACCTAGACATTTTTCAAAAATGACTCATTTTTTTTCCTCACCTCCAAATATGGTTTTCCCCTTGTCATCTTTGTCTTAGTTAATGGTACCACTACCAGTCATCAAAATAGAAACTTTGACTCTTCCGTCTTCCCTACTTTAGTATTGAATTATTGAGATGAGGGCAAGATCAGGGCAAGAGTCCTTATAAAAGGGAGCCAGTAGAGCCAGAGTCAATTAATTAAACAAATTCTGTTGATTCTATTTCCTATCTATCTCAGAATTCCATTCATCATTCTCTATTCCTACTGCCCCTGCTGCAGTTCCTATGTCTTCTTGACTTGGCCTATTATAATAATCTTCTCACCACTCTCCTAGCTCCAACCCTCTTCTTCAACTTATCTTCCTCTGGATCATGAAGCTAAAGTTTAAATCTGTCATTTCCTGACAAGAAAAGAACTCCCGAATACACTATGCGAGATCTGTCACGATCAATTTCTAACCTCCTTTGCCATATTTATTTTAAATCTCTTATTTCTCCCCTCACTAGATACCACCCCTAAAATGCTGCTTCAATCCCCGCCTTGTGAATATGACACACTTCTTTATGCTTCTGCGCTTTTGCAAATGTTGTTGTTACTTCTCCATCTACCCAGGCTCAACTCATCATTCAAAATCCACCTCAAAGTTTAAATCCTTCATGAAATCATCTTTCTAAATTTTTGACCAGTATTGGTTCCTCCTTCCTCTCTAACCCCAGAGTACGGTGCATATTTATATAACAGAACTTCTCCACTGTTCTGAAATAGTTTATCTGCATGCCTACTTTTCACTTTTTATTATATTTGTCTTTGTACTCTCACATACCTGGCATAGTGCCTGATCTATATTAGGTTCACAATAAAAATGTGATGAATGAATAAAGTCAAGCTCACTAAATTATAGCTTTGGAAATAATAACACAAGGGAGCTCTAAATATGTTTCCTAAAGAGCTTCTGATGCCAACTTGTGTATGTTAATTTTTATTAGCTCTGTTTTTATTATCAAGAGGTATTATATTGTATAATACTGGTTAAAAATACTTTGCAATAATCAGAGAGTAGGAAATGGGAGCTAAATATTTCAGAGCAAGGCAGTTATAGATGAAGGCAATGCCCAGTGTGTGGCATGCTCTCAGGAGACGGAAATGGAGGAGAAACTAATGGTCAGTAAGATTGAGATCGTGTGTTGGACACCCATTGTGTCCATCTCACATCGTCTTATTCCACCATGTGCTCCAGCTGTTAATAGTGCCACCGTTCTCAGGGTAGGTGATTGGACAGCACTTTGTCCCAACCGCACTGCTCTCTCACTCTGTGCCAGAGTCTGGAGCCCAGCTGCTTGGGGATCCTGTGAGAATGGCTCCAGGAAGGAGGAAATCCAATCCATGGGGGGTAGCTGTGGAGGACTGATTCTGTGCGCTGTTCCTCAAGTGGAAATCTTGAAGCTCATTATACACAGCCCCTTAGAAGATCCCTGGGTGGTCTAGCCTCAGTTGCCCACAGTGGGAACACAGGCAAAACGTTCTCCGTGTTGGCTTTCCCTACTTCTCCGGCTTACTCTACCCAGGCCCCCACTCTGGTTTCCTGAAAACACTTCCCCCCAAATAAACCACCTGCCTTCAAGCCTTTGTCTTAGTTTATGCTTTCTGACAGAAACCCTAAGAAAACTTGTATCAAAATTGGTCCTAGAAAGCAGACCCTCAAGAGGGAATTCTGGACCCCGTCAAATGGTAGTAACTGGATGGTGACAACCCCTGGCACATAGTAGCCAGAACTGGAACTAAGATTATTACAGGTAGTAAATTGGGATTAGGTACAGGTGAAAGGTGAATGCAGTAGCTGTGGCAGAGAGCAATATAGGCCAAAGGGAATTTTAAGAGTGTGGAGTTGGCTGCTTTTGTTAACTGCTTCAGAAGACTTGAAAAAAATTGACAGGCTCAGAGTTAGTCTACTTACAACTCAAGGCATGCTGTGAAAGTCAGAAGACTTCCATGGCAGTGTAAAAAGAAACCTTTATCTTGTGGAGTCATGAGACAGACTATGCTGAAAATCATGCCCAGGACATAATCGTAAAGGTAACAGACCTACAAAGGAGACTGTGCATAAGCCCAACAGCTGATAGCCCACTCTGGTGGGCAGCAGAAGTACTTTATACATACTTCCCATTTCATCACATAGAATATTGAAAATACTCAGTAAATGTTAACACAAATAACATCTTATGGAAAATAACTCTATTTTCAAACCATAGTGAAAAGAGTGACACTGTTTTACCAGATCGAAAATGAATATTTTTGCTTTCATCAGGACATTCTTAAGTCCTTAAGCTATTTCATCTACACATTCTTAACTTTTTTTTTTTCCTCTAAGTGCATGGTGGTGAAGACTATAATGATGACAAATACACGTTGGTGTCACCACTTTGATTTGGACTAAAGCGCCAGCAGCATTGCCAATGGTTGGTTTTTGCATCACTGGTGCAAATATCAACCGAGTTAAAAAAGCAAATAACACCTAATTGTTAAAATAGTTTATACCTGGGGAACCCCTAAAAGGGTCCCAAAGACCCCCAGAGTTCTACAAACCACACTTTAAGAACTGCTACCTTAAAGACAATGAAGGCTGAGGCACCAGGTAGAAGTAGCCAAAACATGATCTTTATGAAGTACCACACAGAATAATGACCAAAAATTGCCACAATGCTTTTCAAGAATCCAGAGTATGCAAGTAAAGGAGATTCAGTCCCCAGGAATTCTTTTCACCCGTGATGGAAGCAGCCACAGTTCCTAGTGGACAAAGAGTGAAAGATACCTTCGAGAGGAAGCCAGTGACAGCTCTTCCTCCAAGTAATCTTCAATTCAGATAATCAGAGGCCCTGAGAGATTCACAAATACCTTTTCCCAAAACTTTTCCCATCCTCCTTAGGGCAAGGAACAATTGTATAAATAGACTTTCAGGAACAGCCGAATTGTCGCAAAGTTCTCAAAGGTTGATATGCAAAATAAGATCTAACCTGAGTTTAGTAACAGCTCTCTTCTCCTAACAGGCTTGTAACTTCCTTGGCAAGGAGATGCATCATTTAACTTTCTAAAATGCCCCCACAGTCCCTAGCACGGTGCTGGCCCCGTAATAAGCCTTAGATAAACGCCTGACGCACTGATTTATTGATATAATAAGAAGCCAAGTTAATATGTGCATGGGGCCATGGAGAAGAGCATAATTGAGGTAATATGCCCCAGGCAGCGAGATTTAACAAAGATATGCACTTATGATAAAATTCTCTTAATTCCATTTCCTCCATGTGTTTTTTATTTGCAGATTGAATATTATTCTTTTTTTAAATGTATTTTCATAAGCACTCCAGTTTGTCCTGTCCTGTAAACAGCGCTCCAGCTGCTCCCTCTCAGCTCAGCGTCACTCTGAGACTTGCAGCCAACTGATGTCACAACAACGACGCGCAGACAGGCGGGGCTCGCCGCATCTCAGGCGCAGCAGGCAGGAGCAGGGAGTTCTGAAGTTGTTGGAAGCGCTGTGGTGAAGAAACAGTTGAAAGAGTCTAGTGCTTCTCATGTTATACAGCGAGGACTTGAGATCTGTTTCCTAAGCAGTAAGTGTTTCAGGAGAGCCTCGCTCAAAGCACCATTTTGCTACTGTGACATTTAAGACACATTTCAAACTTGAGAATACAGTCAGCAGTTTCATTTAAAGGAGTGTACGCTGGCATTGAACACAGCACTCAAAACTGGGTGCCACATGAACATCAGACAGCTCCTCATCTAAGCCTCTTGCCTCGGCAGACCACCACAATAGACTTCTATGACTCAAAGAAACTAAATAACTTATTAAATTTAATCCTCTGTACAAACCATCTAGAAGAAGATCAGCTTTTCATTGCACATACACATACATGCACATATACATATGTCATATATGCTATACAAATTAAAATATTCTGATATTTTCTTGTTTCTTTTACTTTCAGAAAATAAAAGTCCCGTTGCCAGCCTTCTTCATTGACAAAACAAGCTCTCTTTCAGGTGTAGTTTTAGGTGCAATGGAAGTGCCCTCAGTCTTCTGAAAGATTCTGCTCATAGGTGAGTGAAAGCTCTTTAAGAGAAGCAAATATTTTATTTACAAAAACATATGTCTTAAAATACAGAGTTGAGAGAGTGATTTTTTAACTCTTTTATACCAAACAGTAAATGACCACTATAAATGAATTCCCCATTTGGAGGGAGGGCAGAATTACAAAGGACTGAGATCTTGAGGGCCCTGGGTGCCATAACACAGTGTGGAGGAGGATGGAATATCCCCAAGGGAACAGGGGAGCTTTACAAAAAGGAAAGATCAGAGCTGCTGAACACCAACTGCACGGATTTCACAATTTTGTCGGCCAATTTAGAAAGCATAAGTCCTCTGAAATAGACAATACTATGCAATTTGAGAGGAAGCCAGTGACAGCTCTTCCTCCAAGTAATACAGCCTTATTTAAATAATTTTCCTGAAGTGTGTTTGCTTTCTAGTGGCTTGTTACACAGAACTGTCCTGATACTGTGGTTATATAGTTGTTTCCTTGTTCACTGTTTTCAGAAAAAAAATAATTTAGTGATTGACATTTTATTTTTTATTTCTGTATACACACTAAATATTTAGATCTTGATCACTTCTCTACAGCGAGTTCTGGAAATGAACTGAAAAATCCTAATTCCCTGGTAATACCCCCAGAAAACTCGGATCCATTTGTTTGTTTGCATTGAGAAACCAGGGCTGCTTCCCTCCCTTTCACCCAACTTAACAAATCTCAGTCCCCATCCTTATAAGTAACTGCTGCTAGAGGCCAGAAAGCTCTAAGAACAAAACACAGAATAAGAAAGTAAGGTCATAAAACTACTGGAGGGCCTCTGGTCTTTCTGCTTCAAGGGATATCTCAGCTTGGAAATGTCAGATGCACCCAAAGAACTTGGTTATGAAATCTTGACCTGACTCTGTCCAGATATCTTATCTTATTGTTCTCTCTTTCCTTCTAACTCCTCACCTCTCTCTTTGCTTTTCTTTCTTTCCACATCTCAGTCAGATTGTTACCAAACCCAAACATAGATTTGTTTATCCATCGCACAAGAGGGCCAATAAAGAAACAACAGCTGAAACACCAGGCTTGTGGCAAGGAAAGAGGTTTATTATTATCAAAAGGCAACCAGATGAGGAGATGGAAGTTAGAACTCAGATCCACCTTCTCAAAGGGAAAAAGGTAGGGGTTTTTATCCAGGGTTTTAGGTAGTGGAGGGATAGCATGTGCTGGGGATTTAGGAGGGGAGAAGGAGCATGTGGCCTTGCTGGTTGGCACCATCCCATCAGCCTGCTTTTGGCCTTGAAGACTGAATCTTGACGTCCAGACTATGAAATTCTGCGAAAGATAGCTCAGTCGTACGCTAAGAAGGGACAGAAAGACCTGGTTAGCTTTAAACAACAGTTGATTATGTTGAATACGCACAGCTGCAGTTAGCAAAGCTTATCTCAAAGTTTTTGATCTAGGGAAGATTTTTAACCCCTAAGTTCTCAGTTTCAAGACTGCCTGTCTCTGTCTGTCTCACTCTGGCTCTCTTAGTCTGTGTCTCTCATCCTCAAACTCTTAGCTTATTCAGTAGAAAACTGTTAATACATGATGTCTGGAGTTGACTTCTTCTGTCTTAATGATACCTCTGGAATTTAGAGAACAACTCCAAAAGGGCACAATAATAGAAAAAGAGACACAAGTGAGCCCAAACACATTCTGGACATGTTCTTTACATTATTTTTATTTTTCTTTCCATGGTATGAACTAAGAAAAGGAATGCATATATAATATATAAAGAAATGGACTGGAATATATATTTGCATTAAAATCAGTATTTAATGGCCACTAAAACATAAAATCAATCAAGAATTATCACAAAGTCTGCCTTTCCAGCAAGCCTCCAGGATGTCCCCTCTGTTCTCTGTGTGGCTCCATGTGGATCCCACCACCTTGACGGCACAGATTGGGTTGGGGCACCATGACATCTGTGACCTGGCATTCACAATCCAATGGCTCACACCATCTGTAAGCAAATCACCCTTCTGTTACTGTAATGTGAAATTTTTAAAAGATTGACCATTTTACAAATCCTTGCAGAATTACTCCATTTTGAAGAATAATCTTGGAGGTAGCATGCCCAAGTGATTTATTTTCTATTATATTTTAAATATTTTCACAACCTTTTTTCCCTTTAAGTTTTTGGTTTTTTACTTTCATATCTTTAGCTCTTAATTCTTCCTTATCCTTATTTTCATCTAGAATAACAGTTTAAGGTTTCCATCTCATTGGTTTTTATCATTTTGCTTAAAATTTTTACTGCTTCTATACTAATGTTTTTAGAATTTTGGTTTTAGCCTTTATTATAAATTTAACCTATTTTGTCTGAAATTTTAGATCTTAGCTTTAATGTTTAACTTTCTTATTAGATCTAACTCTGCTATACTTATGGGAATATAAAAGTTAATAAAATACTTTCATTTGTTTAACTTTTTTTCTCTTAACATTTTATTATATTTTATTACAGATTTTTAGAATTTATATTCCCAATTGCTCCTCTTCTCTCATTCTTTTCTATATCTTTTCATAATATTTGGTGAGAAGCTTGGTCCACTTGTAGGTAAATTGCGTGGAGTCTAAATCACAAAAAAATAGAAGAGAGTGAAGATTTTGCTTCTAAAATTGTCCTTATGCTTACTTCTCTGGCTTTTCCAAACAGATCTCCTAGACATCACTCCTTATAATGTTAAAAAACGAACAAACTGAAGACAGTCAGTTTAACCTATAGGTTAATCCTTAAAATATATAGTTCTTTCCAGGTAGGCTTTCCTACCTAAAAATCTCCCACCATCCGAGCCTTATGCAGAAAGAGGCACGTTTTGACATTTACAGTCTCCGCACACGTTATACACATGTACCATGAGCCTGAAGGTTTTGCCAATTCACAGCTAAAGTAAGGCCCTCAGTTCACTGCCCCTGGCCTGAAAACCTGAAGCAGCCAGGTGGTAATAAAACTTCTGATGGTTACTCATGATTAGTATGTAGTAGAGGAACCATAGAAAAATTCTAGTTGTACTTGTAAGCTCAATAAATTTTCTGGGTTGCATCAGTTTCCTTCTCAGAGGAGTTGCTCAAGTTATAAACCAATATTACCTCAATTAAAAGAAAAGAAAAATAATGTGACCCACAAATGTTAGCCACACATGTAATTTTAAATTTTTTAGTAGCCCCATTTAAAACATTTTTTTTTTTTTGTGAGGAAGATCAGCCCTGAGCTAACATCCGTGCTAATCCTCCTCTTTTTGCTGAGGAAGACCAGCTCTGAGCTAACATCTACTGCCAATCCTCCTCCTTTTTTCTTTCTCCCCAAAGCCCCAGTAGATAGTTGTATGTCATAGTTGCACATCCTTTCTAGTTGCTGTATGTGGGACGTGGCCTCAGCATGGCCGGAGAAGCGGTGCGTGGTGCGCACCCGGGATCCAAACCCGGGCTGCCAGTAGCGGAGCGCGCGCACTTAACCACTAAGCCATGGAGCCGGCCCTAAAACATTTTTAAAAAGTGAAATTAATTTTAGTATTTTATTTAATCAAATATATCCAAAATGTGTATTACTATTTTAACAAGTAATAATATAAAACATTTTAATAATGTATTCTACAATCTTCTTTTTTTAATCTAAGTCTTCTAAATCTGCAAAATCTGCATTGATAGCATGTCACAGTTTGGACTAGCCACGTGTCAAGTGCTCAGTTGCCGCATGTGGGCAGCGGCTACTTATTAGACAGTGCAATTCAAGAAAGATTTAGGATATTTTCTTTGCTTCCGGTGTTCTGCTATGTCTTGAAAATTTACCTTGGTGAGGGCCAAATTGTGCCCATTTTTCTAGACGCTCATTAGGCCTATTTGCTTGACAACTCATGTGTATCAGTTCTGGGAAAGTTCTTTAAATCGTTGTCTGGATAATTCTTCTTTCCCTCCATTTTCTGTGTGGTCTCTTTCTGAAACTTCTGTTATTTAGATAATGTTTCTGCTGTGCTGGTCCTCTGACTTACTTATTTTTCCTATTTTCCATTTTCTTTCTTAGTTCTGCTTTCTGCAAAATTTATGTAATTTTATCTTTCAACACTTTCTGTTGAGTTATTCTTTTCTGCTAGCATATTTTTAATTTTGAGAAGCTCTTCATTTCCCTCATGACCATTTTTAACTGCATCCGTTCTTGTTTCATGACTACAATATCTTCTTTAGCTCTCTGAGGATATTCATGATGGTATTTTTTAATCATCTCCTCTCTGTATAGCCTCTGTTTCCTCTAAGTTTCTTTTTTCCTCTCTTCATTTGTTTAATCTCTATTTTTTAATATATATAAGAGGATTTTCTGAGTATCTGGTAACTCTCAGTTGTCTGCTCTTATTTAAGAGTAAGACATTAAGAGTTGACTCATTGAGTATATGGATTAGGCCTCTGGAGCATTGTTTTTATGGCGGGGTGAGCAGACTGAACCATTTCATTGGGAAACCAGTGACGTCAATACGTTTAGAACTTTCCTCTGTGATTGCTCAGATTTTCCAGAGAAGATTCTTCTATTCTCCTGTTCTGAGGATAAAAAAAATTGGCTGTTAAATTCTAGGAGCCAAATAAGAAAACCAGACTAGATATTATCAATATCATATATGCCTCTGTTCACTTAATCGAACTCTGTTCAGTGTGGTATCTCCGCTTTCAATTGTAACTGGTGTCCTCCATGTCAGAAACCATCTATTTTACCCACTGAAAAAAATAAACCTTTAGTGTTCTGCTGGGGTAGGGGAAGCTGTATTATTTTTGCACTCTTTAAAAGTTCTTTTACTCGGTTATACTCTGGCATGGTTCCATAAACATATGTTGAGAGACGCTGTATAAAAGAGCAGTGTTGTTAGTTCTACTTCAATTAATCAGTTACACCACTATGTAAAAGTTTGGAATTTGGAAAACTATTATAGGCCAGAATAGTTTTCAAAAATTTTTCTGCATGAAAGTACACTATGTCACCAACATCCTTTGTCTAATCACTAGCTAGTGTGAAGTATGTACCACCTCTGGACTTTAAGTTTAGCAGGTTTAGATCTCACAGGGCTGCCACCTCTCCTACCCCAGTCTCAACACCTACCCACTTGAAGTTTGCGGTTAGGATATACTGCCATCAGGTGGTAGATCTTGGTATCATTCCTGACGTCTCAACTATAAATTGCATGTTTTGAAGGAGATTCAAGATTTATCCATTAATGTTACTGTTTTTTTTTATGGGGGGTGACGAAGATCAGCCCTGAGCTAACATCCAATGCCAGTCCTCTTCTTTTTGCTGAGGGAGATTGGCCCTGGTCTAACATTCATGCCCATCTCCTCTACTTTACATGTGGGACGCCTGCCACAGCACGGCTTCAGAAGCGGTGTGTGTGTCCATGCCAGGGATCTGAACTTGCAAACCCCAGGCCACTGAAGCAGAGTGCGTGAACCTAACCACTACGCCACAGGGCCAGCCACAACCCATTAACGTTTTTATTCATATTATTTATGAAAAGAAATCTTTCTGAAAAGTCCAAATATTTAAATATGTCTTAGTAAGGAATACAGTTCCCACTAAGTGTTTTTCTTTGAAAAGTAATTTCTAAAGGAAAACCCTTCTCACTAATCTTTGATTGTTATCAAAAACACCTTAATTCTAACCCTGTTCTTTATACTTACATTACGTAGAATACTCCTTCTAACACTTCTTGTATCCTAAATTTCAAAGCAAGATTTGTTTTAAATATTTATATGTGACTTTTTATCCTCCAAATACTTTTGCCTCATAAGTCTGAAAGATTTTGAAACACATTTCCACTTCCCCTAGTATTTTGTTTCTGCTGGCTACTGTACTCCTCCGGTATGTTAGTGATACCTAGATAAATTTTCCTATACCTCATTAGAGCAAGAGAGACCACACTAGGAACCAAAATCTAGACCAGTCAAAAGTGAGAATAAGTAAATCTCTACTCAGCAATATAAATGAGCAAACTATTGATCCACAAAACTTAGATGGATCTCAAGGACGTTATGCTGAGTGAAAAAAGCCACACCCCAAAGGTCATATACTGTATGATTCCATTTATATAACAGTCCCCAAATGACAAAATTATAGAGATGAAAAATAATTCATAATTGTCATGGGATAGGGATGGTGGCGAGAGGGAGTTGGGCGTGGCTGTAAAGGGATAGTAGGAGGGAGATCTTTGTGGTGATGGAATAGTTTTATATCTTGATTGCAGTGGTGGTTACATAAAATAAAACTATTTACACACAGTATACCAATTTCAATTTCCTGGTTTTGATATTGTACTATAATTATGTAAGATGGAACCATTGGGGTAACTGGATAAAGAGTACTCGGAACACTCTGTACTGTCTTTGTAATTTCCTGTGAATTTATAATAATTTCAAAATAAAAAAATATTTTTAAAAAGAATAAAGAATTCAGTTTCTTTAGTAACTAAAGCTTAAATACCTGAAATTCAGATATTAGAAATCCCTTTGAAACATGCCATCAATTATGGGCGAATTTTGTTTTATTGTGTCTGGAAATGAACAGAGGTAATAAAACTCCAAGATTTCGAGTGGGAACAAATATGTTTTATCTCACTACATGATGTTCCCTATTATCATGGTGCAATTCATTTATATAACTTGAGAATCTATGTACCATAATCTCTATATTGAATTTGGAATTTAGTTTAAATCCTAATTTGGGCCTCTTCATGGTTTCTTTTCTTCCTGCTGATATGGTGGGGTTTTTTAATGCTTTAAACTTGAACATCTGTACTTAATAATATGGCAACTTAGAATTTTGCACATTTTTCTTTATTATTTGTCATATAGTTTTATTACTTCTTGAAAGATTGTTTTCTTATTGTTTTTGTCTAGACACTGTTGAAAAGCTGGCAACAGTCATTCGGAGTAATAACAACACTTTATGGAGAAGTTTGGAATCTTTATTTCATGAATAAAAGTCATTCTGAAGTTTTAATGATGCCTCTATCAATCACTACAATTATATTGTTGTTTGAACTTGCACCACTGGAAAATATCACATGATATTCCCCCAAATCAAATTTTAATGAATAACAACTTGGTATTTATTGCATTAATATATCCTGGTAGCTTTGATTTAAACTTGAACCATATCAACTGTATATTTAATTGATAGTAAAGGCATTCCCCAGACTAAAAACTGACTATATTCTGTTGGCAAATTGATGATTTTTAAACTTAAAACTTATTTTCTCATAGTAACACTGTTATTTATAGTTGATTCACAGGTTAATCCACAAAGTCAGATTTAAACCTAGAGATAGTCAGATTTAAACCTAGAGATAGCTATGTTACCACCAGAACTGTCACGGAACTATCTGCTATTATTAAGCTCTGCTGTTGATGTTGTTTCAAAAATCAAAGAAATGCACAGTTTTTTCACTAAGACATATTCAAACAACAAAGCAAAATGTCTCTCATATTCTGCCGTATTCTGTTCTCTAACTCTCAAATTTCTTCCAATCTTGCTCACACTTTGTCCAGTTCTGGCCTCGCACTGACCTCCTAACTTCAACTGGAGACAAGGCCTCCAGCAGAAAGCCTTGACTCCGTGCAAGGTGGCACTGCACTGCCAGAGGTTGACTAGCATCCGTTTCTGTCTCATCTTCCCTGCCAGTTATTAAATCACTGGCTCAGCTCAAAATGCACCCTTCAGTACCTGCTCTGTGATAAATGGTGGGATCCTTTGGAGTGTTCCTCCTTTAGAGTGAGCACAGTGTTCCAAGGGCACGGGAGGGACACTGCAGGAGGAACAGGCCCTCCTGCAGTCTCTGGCAGCAGCTTCAGCTCTTTGGTGAGGACCTGGGATAGAGCTCTGCCAGGGACACCCACCCAGAGCTCTGCCTCAGCCATCTTGAAGCCTCTGACTGGTAACCTTTCCACGGAAAACTGAGCCCCTTGAAGCCTTCCCGCCAGCACCAGCACTGCACAAGTCTAGAGCCCCAATTCTCTTGGCAGCCCCTCTACCTGCTATGCTCCTTTTGTGCCCCAGGCGGCTCCACTGAGCCTCTGGAACCCCACCCCTCTGCCACCCATGCCACTGCTTGCTAATCGCCTGCTTTCGGCCTGCATTCCAGAAGTTGTGGCCTGTTAGCCCAACTCCTGCAGACCAGCTTCTGCTGGGCCAAAGCTGTGAACTTCTCTACTGTGCCAGGACAGAGAAGAGGACAAATAGAATGGGGAAGATGAAGAAGACCATAAACCTGAAGAGGAGGTTAATCTTAAAAGTAGGGTAACGCTCAGGCACATGTAAACATCTGTTATTCCATTTTCTTCTACTCAATAAAAAGAGATTACTCTACCTAGAACAAGAAGACTCAAAAAGGGAGAGTTGTGGGGGGCTGGCCTGGTGACGTCATGGTTAAATTCGCACACTCTGCTTTGGCAGCCCAGGGTTCACAGGTTCGGATCCCAGGTGCAGACCTATGCACCACTCATCAAGCCATGCTGTGGCAGCATCTTATATACAAAGTAGAAAATGGGTACAGATGTTAGCTCAGGGGTAATCTTCCTTGGTAGAAAGAGGAAGATTGGCAACAGTTGTTAGCTCAAGGCCAATCTTCCTCACAAAAAAAAAAGGGGGGAGGGAGAGTTGCATGGGCTGAGATGAGAGATCCACTGAGCTGCCTAGTAGACATCCACATAACTCCTCTACCTGCCAGTGAAGCGGTGGCAGGTACTGTATTTAGGAGGAGATATCAAAAGCCCTCCAGGAAGCATGCATGGCACCCTGGTCTCTAGGGGCCATCTTTGAGGTGACTCGATTCAATGGTCCTTGAATAGAGCAGATATTTATTTGTAAATTATATTCTAATGTCCAGACTGCCTATATATTTTGGAGGAAGGAAGCTGTCTTTGGTCAAATCTGTTGGCCATCTCTTAGCATTATTTGTACTATATAATGTTGAATATTTGTGTATCTCCTGACATAAGAGAAGTCCAAAATTTTCTTTTTTGTTGTATCTCATTTCAGTCCCAGATAAGAAAAAGGACCTCTGATGTGTCTCAGAGATTAAACAAAATCCCGGTTAGACAACTAATTGGTCAATGATTAAAAAAATAAAAGAAGAAATCTCAGCTGCACACAAAAACGAAATTTCTAAAATACAAATTGTCAAACGAGGGAAGGGCCTGCTTCAGGAAACCCTCAGTTCCCCTTCACTAAAGGTGTCCAAGCAGAAGATGGACAACAGCTAATCTGGAAGATTACAGAAAGGACACAAACCACAGAGGTCTTGTCAGCACATGTGGTCTATGATTCTAAAAGTTTGATTCTAAAATAATCAAAAAAGAGTCCACTGAGTTCCATTTTAGTCTATAATTATAATTTACTGTTTGTGTAACACAAATGCAGGTTCATTCTGTTCCTGATAAGAGTCAGCCTAAGTCCTTTAATCAAAGTTTAATTCACGCGCCCAGAGTAGACATTCGGAAAATATCAGGTGATTTGAGAAGGTAATGCAGTAAAAACATTAAACCAGAAAAGAATGACTACTCCTAAATTTTGACATTGACTTCTGAGTGTTATTCCATTTCCTATCTGTCTAATGGGATGAAGGTTTAGGATGGGATATGGAAGCATGAATTAAGCCCTGAGGAAAATACTACTGTTAGTTATAATCATATGAAGAATTAAAAGCAAGGTTTGGTTTTGTTTTAAGTTTTAACATAACAGTCAATGTGTTCAATAGACTGCAAAAGTAAAGATAAACATTTTACTTCTTCCAACATATTGTCTATTAAGTTTAATATTTTATGTTTTAATAAAAATTATTTAAAAATACCCTCTTGAGACAAACTGTTAGAAGTTAAATCTTATATTAGTACAGAGAGTGAGACAGGAACTAGTCATAAGTCATTTACATTTTAACTTGATTGTCTATTTCATCACTATATTTTTCAGAGTTCACCAATGACCCCACCTTAGTGTTTACAAAGTATGGCACCAGCATATGTTTAGAACTTCAGATTGCTGCAAGAGAAGATGTGGTCACAGATTCAGAAGTGAGTTTTTAATCTGCTTTCCATTGTAACACTTACCCGTCTATTGCTCTCAGCCTCAAGCTTCCTGCTCTTCAGTTTCTCAGGCTGACATTTTATCTCTTCGTCTGTTCAAGTGTAGCACATTTGTGTCCAATTCTACACTAAATTAAAATGTGTCACCACTCTCCTAGAGTTATATTCTATTGCTTTTATAAGTGTGTCCATCTTCTGTCATGAATAGCGAGCGCTAGTTCATCCCTGAATAGATGGTATTGATTCACTAAACCCTAAAGATTTTTGACCTTTTTAAAAAGTGATTCCCACTGCACAGGATATTTTACAAAGTGACAAAGACTTCTGTGCATTGAGATGAAATCAGTATCATTTAAATTGAGCATATTTCCCAGGGAGATTGTTGACTACACGGCATTCAAAATTGTATCCTATTAAATAAGGGATATTTGAATAATTTGTGCTTTTTCTGAAAAGAAGAGAAATAATATAAAAAATAAAACACCATGCCATAAATTGAATCTAAAATCAGCAAAGGGATTAATAAGTTGATATTGATATAAATTAGCTGTGAAGCTGAATAATACTTTTGAGTATGAAGGAAGGATTAAACCAGAAAGTAATTAGGCAATGAATGATCCAAATTACCATGTAAAATTAAGACATGAAAGTATATGTGATTTACAGTCAAAAGACCTGAATTCTATTCCCATCTCTACCACCTGGTGAAATTTGTTTCCCCTCTCAGAACGCAGTTTCTTCACAAATAAAAAGAGTGGGTTGAATTAGACGATTGCTAAGGTCTTCTCCAGATTTGACAGTGTGTGATTAGCCAGGTCCACCTAACATTAAATAATAACCTATGGTATAAGCACATTAATGTAAATAAAATTTCTACATTCATTTATTCAAGAAATATTTACTCAGCAAGTGTTATATAAAAAGCATTGTAGTAGACATCTGAAATGCAAAGTTTGTAGAAGGAAATTTGAGTTTCACTTATCTGTACAATATCCCAGTAGAGGTAGCCTGAAGACCTATGGAAATGCAGGTACAGAGTTTAGGAGAAAGGTTGGAGCTGGGGCTATGGGTTTGTAAGTGATCAGCATGTACTCCTCCTTTGTAATCCAAACGCTCTAAAATGTGTGAATAGTCAATACTACAGGTAAGCATCAACGGTCACATTTAGTGAAGTAACTCATAGACCCCTGATCTCTCCTTAGAACTAATGAATCTGATAGCATACAGTATTGCCATTGATTTTTCATTCCCAAATACAAATGACCTTTATTCTACTCTTTCCTGTATTTTCCATAGGTATAATCCTTATGTCTCTTATTTAAAATGTTTTGCAATTATTAAAATGATTTCTCAAGAGTATATGCATTTCAAAAAGGAACAATTATTTTAGCAACCTAAAGGGATTAACTGACAACAGTAGAATGTCAAGCATCAGTGATGAGCTCTTGGAGGGATATTTCTAAGAGGGGGGTATTACCAAGTCCTTAAAATTATATCACCCAGGCAAACATCAATTCTGTCAATGTGAAGACCATTCTTGATTTTGCATTTGCAAGCCATAGCAAATCATTCTGTTCTTGATATTAACCTGGAACTCTACTACTTGCTTCTGCTTTTAATACAGACACACACAGGTAAATCACATATGTATTTGCTAAATTGCTCAAGAACTTCTTTTTTGTAAGGTTTTATGTGCTTATATAACCAAAAAATATTTTTCTACTTAGTGGTACCATGACCAGATTTTGTTATTAGTATACTCTTCATATTCAAATCAATATGTCATATATTAGAGTATAATTATTTCCTTCTCTCATTAAGTCAATCTCTATCTCATTAAGCATTCAGTTAAATCTTCTTGATACAGTTTACAAGATATGTGAGATTAAGGAATTCATTCATTTATTAAACATAGGTAAGTTGAAGTCCTACTATATACTAGGTACAGTTTAACTATTTAAGAATATAAAAGTAGATACGTCAAGAACACATATATACACAAAAAAGAATATTTACCAGCAAAAAAAACCCCAATTCTTTTAAAAACCTCCCAAGAAAGAAAGGTCCAGAACTAGATGGCCTCACTGGCAAATTCTACCAAACATTTAAACTAATGCCAATCCTTCTCAACTCTTCCAGAAAATAGACAAGGAGGGAACACTTTCAAACTCATTTTATGAGGCCAGAATTACCCTGATACCAAAACCAGACAAGGATACTACAAGAAAAGAAAATTACAGGCCAATATCCCTGATGAACATAGATACAAAAATCCTCAACAAAATATTAGCAAACTAAATTCAATAATACAATAAAAGGATCAAGTGGTATTTATTCCAGGATGCAAGGATGGCTCAACATCCATGAATAAGTCTATGTGATACAGCACATTAACAAAATGAAGGATAAAAATCATACCATCCTCTCAGTAGACACAGAAAAAGCATTTGATAAAATTCAACATCTACTGATGATAAAAACTCTCCACAAAGTGAGTATAAAGGGAATGTACCTCAACATAGTAAAGGACATACATGACAAGACCACAGCTAATATCATATTCAGTGATGAAAAGCTGAAAGCTTCTCCTCTAACATCAAGAACAAGACAAGGATGCTGACTCTCACCACTTTTATTCAACAATGGTGATGGAAGTCCTAGCCAGAGCAATTAGGCAAGAAAAAGAAATAAACGTCATCCAAATCAGAAAGGAAGAAGTAAAATTGTCTCTATTTGCAGATGATATGATCTTATATGTAGAAAATCCTAAAGACTCCACCAAAAAAATGTTAAAATTAATAAACAAACTCAGTAAAGTTGAAGGATACAAAATCAACATACAAAAATATGTTGCATTTCTATACACTGACAATGGACTATCTGAAAAAAGTAGAAAAAA
Source organism: Diceros bicornis minor (assembly GCF_020826845.1). NCBI lineage: Eukaryota > Metazoa > Chordata > Mammalia > Perissodactyla > Rhinocerotidae > Diceros > Diceros bicornis. The sequence goes on along the minus strand of NC_080742.1, from coordinate 92,066,879 downwards.
AATCCCATTTACAATGACATCAAAAAGAATAAAATACTTAGGAATTTCAATGAATTTTTTCACAGAAATAGGAAAAACAATCCTAAAATTCATAAGTAACCACAAAAGTCCCCAAAAGCCAAAGCAATATTGTGAAAGAACAAAGCTGGAGACATCATACTTCCTGATTTCAAACTATATTGCAAAACTATCATAATCAAAACAGTATAGTACTGGCATAAAAGCAGACATAGACAAAAACAGACATTGGCAAACATAGACCAGTGGAGCAGAAGTGAGAGCCCAGAAACAAACCCACACATATAGAGTCACTAATATTTGACAAGGGAGCCAAGGATACTTAAGAAGGAAAGGACGGTCTCTTCAACAAATGATGTTGGGAAATCTAGATATTCATATGCAAAAGAATGAAATTGGACCCCTATCTTACATGTCTCTGAAAAATTAATTCAAAGTGGATTAAACCCTTAGGTCCTGAAGCTATAAAACTCCTAGAAGAAAACATGGGGAAAAGCTCCTTGACATTAGTCTTAGTGACGATTTTTTTGGATATTTTTTATTCTTCCAATTCATGAGCATGGCATGTCTTTCCATTTATTTGTGTTGTCTTCAGTTTCTTTAAAGCATTAATGTCTCATAGTTTTCAGAGTACAGGTCTTTCATCTCCTTAGTTAAATTTATTCCTAGGTATTTTATTCTTTTTGATGCAATTGTAAGTGGGATTGTTTTCTTAATTTCTCTGTTATTAGTGCACAGAAATGCAACAACTTTCTGTATATTGATTTTGTATCCTGAAACTTTACTGAATTCATTTACTAGTTCTAATATTTTTTTTGGTGGAGTCTTTAGAGTTTTCTATATACAGTATCATGTCATCTGCAAATAGTTACAGTTTTACTTCTTCCTTTCCAATTTGGGTGACTTTTATTTCTTTCTCCTGTCAATTGCTGTGGCTAAGACTGGGAATACTGTGTCGAATAAAAGTGGCAAGAGTGAGAGTCCTTGTCTTGCTCCTGATCTTAAAGGAAATGCTTTCAGCTTTTATTGCTGAGTATAATATAAGCTGTGGGTTTGTCATATATGGCCTTTCTTATGTTGAGCTATGTTCCCTCTATACACACTTTGTTGAGAGTTTTTATCATAAATGGGTGCTGAATTTTGTCAAATTCTATTTCTGCATCTATTGAGATGATCATACAATTTTTATCCTTCATTTTCGTGTATCATGTTGATTGATTTGTGGATATTGAACCATCTTTGCATCCCTGGGACAAATTCCACTTGATCATGGTATATGATCTTTTTAATATATTATTGAATTTGGTTTGCTAATATTTTATTGAGGATTTTTGCATCTATGTTCATCAGGGATATTGGCCTGTAATTTTCTGTTTTTGTAGTATCTGTCTGGTTTTGCTATCAGTGTAATGTTGGCCTCATAGAACAAATTAAGAAGTGTTCCTTCCCCTTCAATTTTTTTGGAATAGTTTGAGAAGGGTAGGTCTTTAAATGTTTGGTAGAATTCACCTGTGAAGCTGTCTAGTCCTGGACTTTTGTTTGTTGGGAGTTTTTTGATTACCGATTCAATTTCATTACTAGTAATTGGTCCGTTCAGATTTTCTATTTCTTCCTGTTTTGGTCTTACAAGATTGTATGTTTCTAGGAACTTGTCTATTTCTTCTATGTTGTGCATTTTTTTGATGTATAATTGTTCATAGTAATCTCTTATGATCCTTTGTATATCTGTGACATCAGTTGTAACGTCTCCTCTTTCATTTCTGATTTTATTTAATTGGGCCCTCTCTTTTTTTCGTGATGAATCTGGCTAAAGGTTTATCAATTTGGTCTATCTTTTCCTGATACAGGAAATTGTCAGTAAATAAGGTACGTCCTGACTACACTGTGTCTCTGCCTCTCCTACCCATCTCAAGGTGGCTTTTTCTTTATATCCTTAGTTAAGTAAGATCTGTTCTGCCAGTCTTCAGGTCATTCTTAGTGATGGTTGTTCCATACATAGTTGTAGTTCTGGTGTGTCCATGGGACGAGGTAAGCTCAGGATCTTCCTATTCTGCCATCCTGATCTGAGGGTTTCCCTCTGGTGCCCACATTCTTTCTTGTTTCCTTTTCACTTTCCCTTTATGACCCCTAACGACCTGGGAGATTTAGGTAACATTATGGCATCAACCCTTGAAACCTAGACAGTTGCCTATTTATTAATCTATGCTGCTTTACCTTTGCAGTTAGCTTGAGAGCCTTGACCTGAAATTGAACATTTCTAGGGAATTTTTTGACAAAATTGATGCAGATCTGCTCCATTGACAATCTTGGCATAAATTTTATCAAAATTGTGCCATGAGTTATTGGGGTTGATATCATAGTTTTTTAAATTTATTTTACTCTTCTCAGAAAATGTCTAACAAATTTAAATACCATTTCTTTAAACTTCTGTCTCATTTCTGACAAGACTTTAAACTGTAGGACTTAAGAAAGTGGTGATATATCAGTTACATTAAGTATGTTTGCATATAATAGGAACCCCAAGAATGGCTTAAATAATACAGATTATTTCTCTCCCATGTAAAAGATATCCAGAGATAGGCATCTCAGAGCTGGTATAACAGCTCCATTGTAATAAAGAGCATAGGGTCCTTGAACCATCCTGTTACACCCTTCTAGCAGGCGGCTTTTATTTGTAAGATTATCTCATAGTTATACTACAATCAATGGAGGTCCAGCAATTGTGTAAGCATTTCTGTTACCTGGAAAGATAAGGAAGGGAAAGCAATAGAAGTGTTTCTCCCAGGTGAGCCCATTCTCTTTAGGTAGCCTTAAGAAAGTCACAACAGTTCTACACAGTTTCAAGGCCATCATGCTGCAAGAGAAGTTGTGCAGTGTGGTCATTTAGCTGGACGCATTACCACCCAGAATAAGATTGGAATTATTTTACTAAGGAGAAGGAGATAGATATTAGACATCAAACAGCAGTCTCTGCCACAGGTTATTATCAATAAAACACTGTTCATTATCCCATCACAGTGGAATTCCTAACCCAACTATTCAATTTTTCTCTTTAATGTAAACCTGACCATTAAAACTAGTGCCATGGAGAGGAGAGCTACTGATGGTGACTTTTCCCGAATCCTCATCCAAGAAATTGTTGAAAATACAACCAGGGAAACAGAATAAACATATGTCTCAATAATAATGGCTATTATTTACTGACAATTTCCTGTGTTGTGTGAATTACATATATTACTTTATTGAATATTTATAACTAAATCACGGTATTATCATCCCCATTTTACAGACAAAGAGACTAAAATTTAGAGAGGTTAAGTAGCTAAAGCTGTGCTCTTAACCCCACGGCTGCACTGCTATTGCTGGAAACAACTATTGGGTGGCTTGCTTTAGGATTGGGAGTCACTCTGAGGCTGAAAGGTATATGCAAGTTTATAAGCTAAGAAATATTAATGAATGCCTGATAGTTTGGGGATTTCTCCTTGGAATTTGGGCATATCGAGAAATATCACGTAACACCACTTTCCAGAACAGCGTTTTCAGCAGCATGCTCTTCAATTGGATATTAAATGTTATTTGATTAAAAAAAAAATAAAGATACCATAAGGAAATAATTTTGAGAAATGTTGGGTTAAATCAAGTTAACTTGAAGTTTTCAATGTGCAAAAGAGCTCAGAGCTTTAAACAAACCTAGCTAATTTTCTAAGGTTATTTGTTATCCAGCTAGCTTACTATCTTCTCCTATTAATCTTAGTAGATTTACACCCGGGTGTGTATACATAATAAGTCAAAAGACAAAACAGCCTAAGCAAAAGAAAATTTGTAACAAAAATGACAGATAAAAATACATTTCATAACACATAAAAACTCTTACAAAAACAATAAGAAAAAAACAAAAATGCAGTAGGAAATCTTATAAAGAATATGAATAGGTAACCACAAAAGATAAATACAGAGAAAGACAGAAATGGCCTATAAATATTTGAAAAGATGTTAAAACTCGTGATATTAAAGAAATGCAAATTTAAATGAATTACTATTAGATTGGTAAACATTTTACAGTTTGCAATTGAATAGTTTTAAAATGACAATAAAACTGAGATTTTCTCATGGGCACGCTTACTGGTAAATTCAATTTAAATTAAACTTAACATCAATTGGAACTGCCTATTTGGTTGCCAATCAGCTTGATCAGAGCATGAACATTCCTACAGGGCAGGGGTAAAACACAAGATTGAAGACACACACAGGAACCAGATTGTGTAATGGAAGAAGAGAGGTCTACTCACTTTTCAGATCCAGAATGTCTGGAAGGACCTGCAGTGCAGTGCATTACCAGAGGAACAAACACCTTTCCTGTTAGATAGTCATGGAAACAGAGAGTAATGATAATACTCAGGTATCTCCCTCAGTCTGTATAAATGCACCTCTGGTGCCTAAATGGTATGTACTTTAATCCAATCATTCTCCATCTTCTCTCCTTCCTTCATGTTCCTTGAGTCTTTTCTACCATTTGTCCTTGACTCTAGAACTCCAGGCTCCATCCTGAAGGAGTTACAAAGGGGATCTGCTGCTGGATCCATTCAATGAATCACTGGATAGAATGAGACATTCCGATTCTTAAGAGTAGAGCATCTGTAAGACATAAAATCTTTATTGACTGCCTTTCACAGCATAAATCAACTACATCATTCTACTAAAAAGTTTTGCTTATTTATTCCAAAGGTACCCCTCACTTCAGGAGTGAATATGAGGCAGGAAAGAAGAAGTGAAAGTCAACTTTGTCTGCCACACCATACGCTGTGAAATGTAGTAAAATATGTTAGAAACCAAAATCTTATTGTTCTTCTCTGGTTGCTTCTATACAGTTCAGCTCTTGCTCTTTAAAAGGCAATCATGCGGGCCCTGAAAATTTCAGTCGTATTCTTCCTTTTAGTGATGGAGCCAGGTATTGACCAAGGAAAATCTTGGAATAAAGTTAATTCTGGAATGCTATCGCCATCAGTAGAAGGGCAATAGCTTGGACATTCTACGAGCTGGATTATTGCTGACTATTGAAAAGTTACCACCATTCCTTCTCATCTGGGAACAACAGCTCCATAGACGATAAGAGGTGGAAAGTCAGGCAGGAATACAGCAGAGGACCCAGTGCACAAAAGCCACAGTGCTCGCTCTTTGAGGCAAATGACCCCCATAGAAGAACTTCAACCTTGAACAATTAGGACAATAGTGGAGTAAATTGAAAAGTTATTTCATTTTAAAATGAGTGGTTTTCTGCAGATCCTGACGGGAAACAAGGTGTTTCAAAGCCTGAAGATTAGATCTGCGGAGGCCATGAATGGAAAACAACTATGTGGGTTTGTTGTTTTTTTTTTTTCCCACTCCAGTAGATATAAAATGCACTTATCTTTCACCTCACTATGGTCACTTGATTTACATCCTGGATTTTGTGCCTTACCAGAACCCATCATTCAGGTGCAGGCCAGCACTTCCATGCAATGAATGACCGGAGACTTTTTTCTTTTAAAGCCATTTTTTCAACGCCCTGTCTACATACCCAGGAACATAATAATTCAGGTTAAAGACATTAAGGATTAGCAGACAGAAGAGCACAGAGTCACTAAACCATTACATCAAGCTCTGGTTCTTTGCTTTTCTATCTGACTGACTTTAGAATTCTCTTCCCAACTTCCCAGTCTGTCCAACTGATAAACACTACTCATCGTTCAAAACTCGGCTAACATCAATGAAGTCCTGCCCATCTCTCAGCCCTCACTCATGTTAAATTGACAGCAGTATCCTTTTTGCTGTCTTCTGTATCCAGGACCAGTCCTTAATCGTAGTATGTATTATTTGAGGTTTCTGATTACACTGTCAGAAAACAACTCCAGCAAATTGTAAAGGGTAATTATAAAAATAGAAAGGACATGAATGTAGCCATCTTCAGAATAGAACTTGAACTGAAAGAAAGATATTGGAGTCTCTTTCTCATCTTGGCTTCCTTTTCCTTTCTGTTTGATTATTTTCAATCTCTGCAGATCAGTCTTTTCTCTCTCTGTCTACATACTGCAATATGACTGCCACACACTTCTAGTGGTTACTTTTACAGTCTAGCCACCCGCAGAGCTTCACTGGCATTCAGAGCTCAATGCCATGTAGAAGGAGAACGACTGAACCAGATAGAATCAGGTGGACCCCAGGATCAAGCAAACGTAGCTCGGCAGCAAAGTCACAACGTGAGCGCCAGGGCCCAAACTCTGTGGATAAGGGAAAATTTGCAGAAAAACGGCAACATTTTAAGCAGGAAAGACCCCCCAAAATTGTTTACTATAATCTGTAATATCTTCTTGAACTTATTTACCTAACCAACCTAAGTAGGAATTCTTTGAGAGCTGGTACCATATCTTATCATTAATTTTTCACCATATAATGCTGAGTTTGTGCCACAGAATATGAGCCTAGTATTGTTTATGAAACAAATCCCTTTGTATTATACCTTTTGAATGAAATATTCATCAGGACGCAAATGGATAGCCATTTTATTTTATCAGAGTCTTAAGAAATGAGTCCAAATCATCACCTTCCGTGGACTATTTGTGGGAGACGGGGCAGGACAGCATACATTAGTGCCACATGAAAGCGCCTTTGACCGTGTGTTGAGAGAGCACGGTGAAGAGATTTTGTAAAACATGGGCTTTGGATTCAAGCAAACCAGGGTTTGAATAGGGACTCTGCCACTTTCTCTTTATATGACATGGGCTAAGTTATTGAACTTCTAAACCTCAATTTTCTCATCTATAACATAAAGATGATAATAATACTCCATAGGTATATTTTAATGTTGAATTGAAATACTGTATGTAAAGTTCTTTACAAATCAGTAAACAATCAAATATGGAGGGGGGGTTCCCTATTTTACCTCCCGTATAGCTCTCCTAAGCAAAATTGCCCACTATGATACTATGAAATGCTCAGACAGAAAATATAATGAGACTTAGAAGACATAAATCACACCAAGGATTCTATTAAAACTCATTATTGAAGTATTGAGAATTTAAAGAGCAACAAGGAGATTACCGAGACTGACAAAAGTTTAAGCATAAAGAATTTAAACACTTAGAACATGATGATACTACAAAGCAGATGGTTTAACTTACTTATTTAAAAGGGAGGTATGTCAGGGCCGGCCCGGTGGCGTAAGCGGTTAAGTGCCTGCGCTCTGCTGCGGCGGCCTGGGGTTTGCCGGTTCAGATGCCCGGGTGCGCACCAACTCACTGCTTGGCAAGCCATGCGGTGGCAGCATCCCATATAAAGTGGAGGAAGATGGGCATGGATGTTAGCCCAGGGCCAATCTTCCTCAGCAAAAAAAAAAAAAAGAAGAGGATTGGCAGATGTTAGCACAGGGCTGATCTCCTCACAAAATAAAATAAAATAAAATAAAAATATAAAAGGGAGGTATGTGACGTTTATAGAATTGAAGTTCACAAAGATACAGAATAGCTAGTGGTGGAGCTGGATTTCCTAATGACCAATGCAGTGTTCTTTCTAAGAATAAGGACGCGAACTGAACCTATAGAGGATGACTTTGACAGCTGGTTCATGCTATTAATATATATTGACAAAAGTGAAGATTCATTTGGATGACTCAACCTAATACCCACCATTCTTAATTTTCTCAGCTGAACTGAATTCACTTTGCACTCTACTTCAGTCATTCATTCCATTGGTTACACAGTTGACCTTACCATCATTCAAAACTGCTCTGAAGCCTTTAATCCTATGCCCAAACCCATGATCACAACTTCCCATGCTTTCGGAGCTCTAATTCCTTTACCTACACTTCATGTGTTCTTAGAGTCGTTAACATTGCCAGTTTATTAATTCCTTCCATTTTTTTTCCCAATCATCATCTTCCCAGTGTTTTCCATTCTTTCTCTTTTTTGCCTAGATTCCATGAAGCTCCATGGGATTATTATTTGCCAATAATCTCAACTCCATGCAACCAAGTCCTTCCACAATACTGCTTCTAAAAGCAACAAACAACAAAAATAGCATCAACCCAGTAATATTTCTTCTCTACCCCCAATACTTGGGTACTGAGCTTTGCTGGATAAAAACTTAAAACTAGGTGAATTAGTTCCATTCTAAATGTATAGATTCTAGCCTCAACTGGCCCCTCCAAGCTTCCCCACAACAATTATTTCAAAGTCCCATACTCAACTCTTCTTTTTCCATCCTCAGAGAAGCACCAAGCTTCCTGTATGACAAAGAAATAGAGGCCATCAGACTACAACCATCTCCATTTCCTGTCCTTCTGTTTCTCTGCCATCCACACCTTCTTCTCTCCCTCTCACAGGATGAAGTATTTTTTCGTCTGTCCAAGGTTAATTCCCCCAACTTTGCTCTGTGTCACATCTCTTCTCACTCTTTGAAAACCTCAGACCATCATTTCTCCCTTCAACTCCAAAAAGAAATTATATAGTATATAAATGTAGCCAATATATCTCAGAAATGAGATTATAGTTTCTTTTAAATCCTCCCTTTAGAAGCTTGTAAATTCCATGTAATAGAATACTGTGGGGGATCGAAATTGGCCGCCTCAAAATACGTCTCTTTGCCTTGATTCTTTTTTTTTTTTTTTTTTTTTTGGGTGAGGAAGATTAGCTTTGAGCTAACAACTGTTGCCAATTCTCCTCTTTTTGCTGAGGAAGATTTGCCCTGGGCTAATATCCACGCCCATCTTCCTCTAGATTATATGGGACACCTGCCACAGCATGGCTTGATAAGTGGTGTGTAGGTCTGTGCCAAGGATCCGAACCCATGAACCCCACGAACCCCAGGCTGCCCAAGCAGAGCTCATGAACTTAACTTAACCACTACGCCACTGGGCTGGTCCCGATCTTTGCTTTGATTATTTTTAAGAACAAAAGACTGTGAAAGAAACTTTGACCTTCCCTTAACTGCCCCCAAAAATTTTAAGATAAAAGGCCTGTCCACAGGACAGACCATCACCATAGATAATTGTAGGTATCATAGACTCTCAGGGTCCTTACTAAGCCCATTCTTATCAAAGCTCTGTTTATCACACATTTGCTTTTCTATTTCAATGTGAATTGCCTTCCTCCCCTTTGAAGTCTCAAACCACTACCCCCAACATCCTCCTTTGTCTTTAGCAGAAGATGGTGTTTAAGGTGGCAGCTTCAGCCATTCTAGTGAGTTACCCAGTTTTCCTGAGTTTCTCCCATGTATACATGTTATAAAGCCTTGTTTGATTTTCTCCTGTTATTCTATCTCATGTCAATTTAATTCTTCATCCAGCCAGAAGGACCTAGAGTGTGTAGAAGAATTGTCTTCCTCCCTTACAATACCATTTGGCCATAAAAAGGAATGAAATACTAATACATGCTACAACATGGATAAACCTTGAAAACATTATGCCAAGTGAAAGAAGCCAGACACAAAAGGCCACATATTACATGATTCCATTTATATGAAATTTCTATAGGCAAATCCATAGACAAAGAAAGTGATTGCCAGGGCCTGGAGGGAGGGAAGAATGAGAGGTGACTGCTAATGGGTATGGATTTTCGTTTGGGGGTGATAATGTTCTAGAATTCAAACTGTGAATATACTAAACACCACTGAATGATACACTTTAAAAGTATGAATTTGATAGTATGTGAATTATATCTCAATAAAGCTTTTGTTTTAAAAAGACTCGATAGAGCTACTAGTACCAGTATCTTCTGACCATCAGAGTAAATGAAACATCATCATTTCCATCTTTAAGGGATAGACCCTTGACCAAATTACAGCTACCTAGAGAGTCCACTCATAATAGTGAACTTGCAATAAAAAATATGACTACAGTGAATCATTGTAGTCATCACTGCCTAATGAAAAATGAATCAAAGCAATAATAGATAATCAATAAAATGTAAAAAAAATCAAAACCATTTCATTTACATATCAAAATTAAAATAGATACACCATATGCTAATTGAGCTTTAGAGAAACATTATCGTCAGTCATCTACATAATTTTTCCTAGAAAAAAAGTAAAATAATTATTTTAAATGCAGTACAATTTTAAATGATAGGATCTAAATAAGGTGAAATGTCTAATAAAGTCCCCAGAATATTACATTGGACTTTATGTAACCTAACAATTTTTTTATGAACCTAACTAAAAAGATAAAGTTTCTGGATATGAAAATGATAATTAACTCAAAGAAATGAACTTGTGTTTTATCAGCATTCATTTGCATATATATTCATTTGAGAAACCTTTGAATGCCACTATATACCAAGAAACGGTACTGGCTTATGTTAATTACTAATGATGCTTCTACAGTGCATTATTGCTTCAAGAAGAAAAAATAATGGAGTATTCATTTATGCCTCTTCCACATGTAGAATCTCTTAACTAAAGGGATAGATTGCCATTTTGTTCTTTGTAATTTAGAACATAAGGACCATGTGTCCAAGAAAATGGACCTCAAAACTTCAAGGAGTATGAGGCTATGTTCAAGTGAATTGATTTGCCCTAACAGAGAACTGTAATGGAAAAACTCTTTTATATTTTACTCAAGTCCAAATATCTTGAAAAAGATTTTTTTTTTTTTGAATTGCAGTATTCTCAATTCTGCCAGTAGGTTAAAGTGGAGAGTTACCTTTTGATCAGTAAAGCTTATAAAGTATTCATTCGCATAACCTCCCTGTTCAACACTCTCCCTTTTTCCACATCTGTTCACTTGTTCAGCATGGGATTTAAAACAGAATTCGTTCTAGTTTACAAGATTTTTTCCTCCCTCAAGTCTTTTTTCAAACTGTAACTCTCAGCTCTCTTTCTTAGGCAAAGATTACATTTTCTTTTTGTCTCAGTTATTGATAGAATAGCAGAATCCCTTAACCCATGCTGATCAAATGTTCTATTTTTCTGTGCTGAAGGTATGTTTTCCTCGGGGGTTTCTGTAACAAATGCTAGAGCCTACAAAGTAGGTGATATTGTGAGGAAGAAAGGGGACTCCTTTGGCCATCAAATGTTGAATCTGTACCCAAATTCTACCTATAGTTTTTGCCCATATAGAAACTACATTTTAATCCACATAAAATAGTCATGTACTCATTGGCTCAACAACAAAATTTTAAACACTGGTTTGTAAATTAGAATGTGAATACATTTATTTGTGATGACAAAAGTCTCTGTCCCCTAATCTCAGATCAGGCATCTTCACTCAGCCCTGTCTCTTTGCCCGGAAGAGAAAGAAAATATTTAAAAAATAAAGCTATCCAGTAAATAAAAACACAGGGAAAATGAAGAAGATTATTTTAATTCAGTTTTCTGATCATAAAAGTGATACTTGGCTTCTGGGCAAGATGGAATAAGAGGGATCAGATTTACCCTTCTTCTCTGCATAATTCCTACATGTCTTTCAAAGCACCATTGGGGCATAACTTCCCCAAAGCCTTCTTAGCCCATACACTTCTTCTGCCCATCTCTAAATGTTTATGCTTATTCTCCATATAATTCTCCAGTCACTTGCCTTTCTCTAACTAGGCTACGAAGTCTCAGAAGGTAAAGACTCTATCTATCATTTATGTACCTTCAAATACTGACATGTAGTTGGCTTTCAATAAATATTAAATAGAGGGAGAGAGGAAAGAAAGAAACTATAAAACTATATATGTATGACAATGTTAAAAAAATGATTCATACTCAACAATTACACTTTTTCTAGATTTCATCATAATTTTCCTTTTCTCTTTTACACTTACACAACTCTAAAAATTATTAACTTTTCTAACAATGACTTTAATTTCGGCTGACAAATTCTCACTGACATTTAGGGAAGCACATTAATCAAGAAACTGTCTTTAAATATCAGAACGAGTTGCTTTGGGAAAGATTTCCTGAGAACTGCTGATGGAATTTTTATACCTGGATTTTTTGCTAATCCTACTGCAAATAAAAATTTCTCTTGGATTTTTCATTTTCATTCAATTCCTCTGTATAGATCTGTCATCACGTACAATAGATTGCCATTTCCAAATTACTATTGCAAATGCAAGCCACATCTCCTTTTGTGAAGAAAACCTCTTCTTACTTTCAAAATATTATTTTTATAAACTCTACAGAAATATTTTTGCATTTGAAAAATAGCATTGAGATAGATGAGTTCATACTAAAATAAATTCCAGAAAAATTGAATGGTTAAACATGGAAATTAAAATTCTAAATCACTAGAAGATAAATTTAATATTTATCTAATATTTAAAAAGATAACTTTCTTAGCTTTGAAGGTAAATTATTGAAAGAAGTAATATAAAAATGTTTAACATTTAGACAAACAATCAAAATAAAAAGACAACTTCGTGAGAAGATTTTTTTAAATGCATCAGATATTTTAATACATACTCAATCAAAACGTAAATAAAAGTATTTAAATCCCAAAGGTTGATTTGATAAAAATTTTTAAAAATAATTACCAAAACAAATACATAAGTGAGTCTACATATAAAAGACGTATATATGAACTGTAACTCATATAATGCAGGTAGAAGTAAAAATTAGTGTAATATTTTAGGAGGTAATCTATAAATAGTTATTAAAATGGCTATAACCCTTGATCAAATATTTAGATTTCTTGATATTCTAGATATATTATCTGAAAGTTAAAAACAAACCACATGCATGAAAACGTTCAATAATAATATAATAGCATGCAATATTATTGTACACTATTATTTGCAATAGTATAAAATATAAAGAACCGGAATATCTAACAACAGATTTTTAATTAAATAATGTAAATCGTAAAACATAGAGCTGTTAAAGTTGAAAATATAACAACTCGTTTGCAAAGTGGAAAGTGTTTATAATATAATGTTAATTGAAAAAGTGGGCTATAACAAGTTCTACAGAATGATTACCTCTATATTGAAATTATGTGTGGCCATGGACAAGATCTATAAGGGAACATGGGAAATCTAAACATTTGATTTATTGGAACAGCATAATCATAAGTTAATTTTTTTTTTTTTTTTTTGGTGAGGAGATCAGCCCTGAGCTAACATCCGCCAATCCTCCTCTTTTTTTTTTTTTTTTTTTTTTTTGCTGAGGAAGACGGCCCTGGGCTAACATCGGTGCCCATCTTCCTCCACTTTATATGGGACGCCGCCACAGCATGGCTTACCAAGCAGTGCATCGGTGCGCGCCCGGGATCCGAACCAGCGAACCCCGGGCCGCCACAGCGGAGCGCGCGCACTTAACCGCTTGCGCCACCGGGCCGGCCCCCATAAGTTAATTTTTTAAATTGACATATTGATTTAGATTCTTGGTTATATAATGTAATTTATGTAATAATTTTTTAAATGAAATAACAGAAAGCTAAGCTTAAAGAAAGAATCTTGGGAAGTTGGTAAGTTTGGTAAGTTTCTTGGTAAGCTTGGTAAGTTTCTTGAAGCCAGGCTAGATGGTATATTTGGCTAGAGTTGCCAGATTTAGCAAATAAAAATACAAGACTCCCAATTAAATTTGAGTTTCGGGTAAAGAATGAATACATTTTATTTGTCTGTCTGTGGAAAATTTCTTATTTTGGTTGATTTTTATAACTGTTCTGGAAAATATTTTACCCCAAAGAGAAACGAACTCTTTCTCTGCTTTTCTACTATAAATATTTTCCTCTAAATATTTGGAAGGTGATTTTACTACAAAAGAATTTGTTGTTTGTCTGAGATTCAAATTTAACTGAGTGTTTTGGATTTTATCCGGCAGACCAACCTGTGCCATTTAGGACCCCATACCCACCCCAATCATTGGCCGTTCATATTAAACCATTATGCTCCAGCATGAGAAGTGGGGACAGACAAAACAATTATTGGAAGAAGCAACCTTGCCTTTACCAAATATAAACATGTTTAATTGTATTGCCATAATATATCCTCTAGGAAATCCTGATTTTATCCATGAGAGTCAGGAATAAGAACAGATCCTGAAACAAAACAGAGATAAGAAAGATGAGTGAGATCATAGTATAAAACAGGCACTATCATTTTCCCAAATTTTCAAACCCAGGTCAACTGCCTGAAACTAGTCTACAGAATACATTCTGATTAAGCCCCAGTAAAGGTCCTCGTACTGTACAGTTTATTATATTTTCAAAAAGCCCCACTAAATAAAGCAGTTGGAGAAGATGCAGAATGGTCCAGGAACCACTGTCACTGATGGATCTAATCAATTCTTGCCAGACTGTTTACTTTCATCAACAATATGTTCACAGTCCTCTATGGCTGGATAAACAATGTTGCCTAAAGGGCAATGCATAATTCCTTCCAGATTATAGCTTCATTAGCTAATGAGATGTTTCATTGAAATTTTACATCCATTTCCTTCCTGATATACTATAATTCTCAGCATCTTTAGTCAGAGCTGTAAATGGCCCAGGCAAAAGGATTGGCTACAGCAAGGACTCGAACGCAGTAATCAGCTTGTGGTGCTGAAAGCCTAGGAAGAATGCTAGTGTGACTGGAGCTCAGAGAACAGGAAGAAGAGAGACAGAAGATGAGGGCAGAGAGGTAGACGGGGGCTAAAATCCTAGATAGAGTGTTTGGATACCATCTGAACTGCCATGGGCAGCCCCTAGGGGGATGCAGAGGAGGCATTGATATAATTTGATTTGGGGCAGGTGATATGGTTTTATTTTCATCAATTAGGAGTGATTTAACAGACTCTTTTGTAATTGTTGCTGTGAATACGGGCTGCAGATCAATTATTCTAAAAATGAAATCATGGTTTCTCGGCAGACATCCCTCAACATTCAACTGGCTTGTATTTAATAGTCCTATGCAGTAAATAGGCCAACATTTTGCAAACAATATGTTACTGAGCCCAAACCATGGTCATTTGTCACCTTAACTACTGCAATAGTCTCTTAAATTAATTGGGGTTCCTATTCCTACTTTTGCCCTCATCCAATCTAGTCAACACTCAGGAGTCAGTATAAATTTTAAAATGTCAATCAATCAAATCATGTAATTTCTCTGCTTAAAACTTTCTGACATGGACTTTCGGGTTTCTTCTTAGGATGTGAAAACCTGCAAAGAGCATCACTCCCGTGCATATATCACAGAAAAGCTAAGCAAACTTCAAGTTCATAGCTTTGAACCCTTGAGGTGTGGAAGGAAACGCATGACCATTACTAAGCATAAAACCTATTTATCTCGGTCTCTGCTGTCCTACACAAAATATCCAGCTTTCAACCAAAATTATAAGATATAAACAGGGAACAACATACTGCCAAAAGACAAAGCAATCAATACAACCATACCTAGATATGACACAGATATTGGAGATACCTGACAGGGAATTTAAAATAACTATGACTGATACATTAATATCTCCAAAATATTCTTTTTAATTCAAGATCAGATGGGAAATGTCACCAGAGAGTGAAACGAAGGAAGGAAGGAAGGAAAGAAGGAAAGAAGGAAGGAAGGAAGAAAGGAAGGCAGGAAGGAAGGAAAGAAAGAAGGAAGAAAAGAAGGAAGGAAGGAAAGAAGGAAGGGATGGAGAACGGGGGTGAGAGAGAGAAAGAAAGAGAAGCACTAGAAGTGAAAAACAGTAACGGCAATGAAGAATGCCTTTGCAGACATGACACAACTGAGAATAAAATCAGTAAACTTGAAGATAAGTCAATGAAAGTCTTTAAAAACTTAAAAAGCTCTCAAAACTCAACAATAAGAAAACAAACAATCCAATAAAAAATTTCCCAAAGATTTGGACATTTCACCAAAGATATACTGATGGCAAATAAGCATATAAAAAGATGCTCTATATTGTTAATGTAAATTAAAACCACAAAGCACTTTTCAGAGTGGCTAATTTTTATTTTAATTGGAAACACCACGTACTTGGAAGGATGAAGAGCAACTGGAACTCTCCTACATTGCTGGTGGGAATGCAAAATGCTACATCTACCTTGGAAAATAGTTTGACATTTTCTTAAAAGTTAAACATATACCTATCACATGACCCAGCAATCCCATTTCTAGGTATCTACCTAAGAAAAATGAAAACTATACAAATACCTTTACGTGAATATTCATAGATTTTATTTTTAAACTCCAAAATCTGGAAATAACTCAGATATTCTTCAAACGGTAAACTGATAAACTCTAGCATCCATTCAATGCAATATTACTCAGCAATCAAAAAGAATGGACTAGATTCACACAACATGGATGAATTTCAAATGCATTACGCTAAGTAAAAGAAGCCGTATTCCAAAGGCTCCATATTGTATGACTCCATTTATATGCAATTCTGTAAAAGGCAAAACTATAGGTGAGGAAATATCAATGGTTATCAGAGGCTGACAGAGCAGGAAGGAGTTGACTGCAAATGGGCAGAGAGAGGGATGTGGGGGATGATGAAAGTGTTCTGTTTCATGACTGTGGTGGTCAATACACAACTTCATGCACTTGCCAAAATCCATAGGACTCTATACCACAAAAAGTATGTTTTACTGTATCTAAATTTTTTTTTAAACTTTCCAATAGCCTCTATAACACTTAAAATAAAATTTAAGTTCATTTCCATGTCCTATAAGACTTTGCATGACATTTCTTCTGCTTCTGTCTCCAACTTCATCCCATTGCTCGCTGAGCTATAGCCACACAGTTCTTAGTAAACCACATTCTTTGCCATTTCATGCTGTTGCACTTGCCATCAAATTCCTGGAACTTCTTTTTTCCCAGGTCTTTATTTGGTTGGGTCCTTCTCCTTCACATCTCAGCGTTAATGTCAACTCTCAGAGATCCTTCCTTAACATCCAGTCTAAAGCAGATTCCTCACTTCTTTCTCCTTCCCCCTACTGTATCACCTTGCTTAGTTACTTCATACAGTTATCAGCATCTGAAACTATCTTTGTCTATTTTTGATTTTCTTATTTGTTAATTCTCCCCACCTCTAGGAAACAAGTTATTTGTCTTTTTCACAAATAGAAAAATCCCTGGAATACATTAGGGACTTAATAAGCATTTGTTAAATGAATGACTGAATTTAAAAACTATTATGTTAAACCTTCTGAGCCAGTTCTTCCAAATGTCTCCCAGGCAACACTAGACTTTTATAAAAAGGAAGAAAAAGAATTGGCTTATATATAACTACAGTATTTCTGGAATAAGGTGGATTATTAATTAATCGATCAAATGACTTTTAAGAGAGACCATTGAGCAATCTCAAAAATCTCTACAGTAGCCTTAAGGCACAGGGTTCTGTAATAGTTTTATCTGAACATGGATTCATTCATTATTGGACTCTGGGAGTGGTTGCTTGAGAACAGATACACTCAGATGCAGATTACTTTTTGTCTGAAAAAAATAATACTATAAATCTCATTGTGAAAAACATGAGAGAAGGAACTGTTTTGTTTTCCCGATCTTGGTATTTCAGAGGTTTAGCACAGACCCATGCACACGGTAGTAACACAATAAATGTTTGATGTATGCATTAAATAATTAATTAACACAATTCCTCTATAGACAAACCCAAAGCACAAATGCGCAGCATGTTACAAAGAAATCACGTTAGAGGAAATGGGCTCTACTGCCAGCTCTGCCACTAATTAGTGAGGTGACCTTAACCTTTCTGATCCTCATTTTCTGTAGAATGAAGGAGCTGAGCTAGATGACTTCTCATGTCCTTTCCTAACCTCTCAGACTTTTCTCCTACCTCGTGTTCAGAAATTCACTATGACAGGTTTAGAATGAGAAAGGTTTTTTTCCTGCAGTCAATGTTTTCAATTGAAGCAAAATCTCTCAACTACCCCAAGACAAACTGGTTTATCCTGAGTTTAACGTATTCAACTAAACCAAAATGTGTGTGTGTTGGTGTGTGTATGTTTATATGTGTGTGAAAAACCAAGCAACACAACTCTGAAATTGAATAAAACTGAAAAATAATAGAATTGAATACAGCTTATCTAAGCGAACATAGTTTATCTTGAAAGCAGCTCCTTGAGGCAAAGTAATTTTAATTAGTGGAGAATGAGCTGGTAGATGGAAACTACTTTAGGAGTTCTTAAAATGTTCTGAACATTTTCAAGACCTTTTATATCCTGATGATGCTGTTTTGCTGTTATTATTATTGTATCTAACATTTCAAAATGTATGACTTTTCTTTTTCTTGTTATAATGTAGCCCTCTGTCATAATATTTATGCTTAACAATCGTGTTGTTATTCTTTGGCCTTCTCAACTGAAGAGAAAGATGACGGTGATTCTACATTTTCCTGAGGCATGAGGCAGAGGGTGAAGGAGGCAAGGAAGAAGGGGATTAAAGACAACAGTCACAGTATGTGTTGGGGGGATGATAAAGTAGCTGTTACACAAGGAATTAACTAAGCTTTTGGCTATAAAAGGAAAAGCAATGGAGTCAGTAGGGTTACTGAGGACAAAGAAAAGAGAAGATAGGAAGGAGACATTGAGTCCAATCACTCACCACCCCAGTCCCCATTAGTCCAAGACGCCTTGGGTGGTTTCTGAAGGAACCAGAAGGGAAGATCGAGTTGCTTCAGGATGGATGATTGTAAACAATCCTCCCTTTCTTGTTCTTTAAGCATTGCTACTCACTCCCTGCAAAACTGGACTTCCTATATCCTTGTGCTGTTATTTTGGTCTATTTACCACCTCATGGAATCATAATAGTGCTATCTAGTATTTACTTTGATATCATATATAGTCAACTTCCAGAGTCATATAACATTTTTGTTAACATTTGAGAAATTTAAATTCTTGCGTTATCTCCCTGTATTATGGGGAGATATATCTCCCTGTGTATCCTTGTATATCTCCCTGTAAATAGACAGTGTCTATTTACATCATTTAATTATGGCTATACAACTTCAAGGCTACTACAAATTTTGGAGGAAAAAAGCCCTAAATAGTCTAAATGACAACCTCTTTGTTGACAAAGTAGCTTCTGGTGATATAGAAATAGTAGCCACCATCCAAATATCACATACTTTGATTGGAAATTTATTCCAAATAAAAAATATAAGAAAATAGAAACAGTTCTACAAGTTCTTAAAAACCACAAGAAATCTAAATTTTGTCAGCTTAATCCCTCTGTCAAATGGGTCTAATGCCATGTTCCTCAAAGTGTGGTCCACGGATCACTTTCATCAGGATCAGCTGGGTGCTTGTTACAATGCAGATCCCTGAAATCTACCCTGAGCTGCTGAATCAGAATCTTTGGAGATGAGCCTGATATGCTGATTATCAGCAACCTTTCTACATTATATTTATGTTTGCTAAAATCTCAGCGTCTCTAGTTTAATGCAGGATCCTGTTGTTTCAGAGCAGGCACCACGCCAGCGCTTGGCACAGAGCTTACCAATCACAAAGTAAACTGTCCTTCCTCTCTCTCCTCAACCCCCTGCAGTGTTTCCAGGCTTTTCTTGCTGATGACATAGATTAGATGCTTCCACGTCCTCAAAAGCCCAAAGGTTAATGAGGCGTCTCATTCATATTTCATGATTGCTGTTTGCCCTTCTTTGCCTTTGGGACACACAATGGAAAAGTGCAATCAATAGAATAATATCAGAAGCACCAGACAATTAGAAGATACCAGAAATAATCCATAGACTCCTACTGTATTTAAAGTGAATGCCCTGAATTAATAAATTATCAACAGAGATCATTATTTCATCAGAATTTGTCAATGTGTGAAAAGAAAAAAAAACAAAACAAATATATCAAACCCTAGGAATAAATAGCATCTACCAATTTCTTTTTTCAATATCCCATTCTCAACATGCCTGTTTTCATAATGTCTGCCCTGTTCCTTGTCATTGAGGCCATCATTCTATTACTTTGTTTTTTGTGCTTAGAGACTATTTACAGCTCTTTACTCTCAGGCTAATATGTGCACACATGGGACCACGAGGGAAAAGACAGGAGAAATTCAATATGTCTGTGTCGAAAACTAATACTTCTGACATTCACTTTCTAAACTCTCTAAATCTTTGCTACATTTCAAACCACAGTTATTGGGTAAGGTTTCTCCTAAAACATTTTGGGAGAGGGGTCCTTTATTAATTATTATTCTTTGTATTCCCTCTTCTCTGATGACCTTTAGCTCTCCTACCTTGCCCTTTGTTTATATTTTAAAAGTTGGCTTATAATAATAATAGAAACCATTATTGAGTATCTAAAATATTCCAGAAATTTTGTGTGCATTATTTTTAAATCTGAAACAGGTATTTCCCGAAAAAAGGTTTTGCTGCTCAAGTCCTCTAAAATGTTCTTTTCAAAAAATAGGATTTGGGAACTAGATAATTTAGGAACTGCTTCAAACTCTTTCCTGACTTTCAGATTCCCAAAACACATTCACATATTAAATCATCTGAGGAAATCTACAGTGAAATTAAAAAAACTGAAAAATTGTTTACCCCAGAGTTTCTTATGTCAACTTCACCATGAAACTTTTTTTTAGGCTTAAGTGAAATCACTTTGCAAAACGCCATCTTAGACCAAATTAGAAAAACATTTAGTAGTATTATTGTTATTGTTGTTACTATTACTTTTAATTTAAATACAGAGCACTAAAGCAGTAAAAAACAAGATAATTTGCCCAAAGCCACACAACCAATGGGCGGCAGAGCTAAAATTTAAACCAATCTGACTTAAACATCCACTTCATTTCTATTACTTTCACTATATTCTTTCTCTTTAATTTCCAAGTCATTTCTAAAATTCTGTGAATTCAAAGAAACTCACATCTACCAATGGATATTGCACACCGAGGAAAAAATCCTCATTTTCCAATTCTCCATAATGCCAAGATAAAACAGATTAAATAATTTTCACTGTTGGATCTTGTTTATATAATAATGAAGTATAAGCCATTAGCACACAACACTGTTTTACTCGATAGTCATTTTTTTAACGTTAAATTTCAAGACAAAAGTTCTGAAGTAACAATTTATTCCAAGCAATTTTTAAAGAGTTGGAGACCCTGAGGCAGAAATTAGCAAGAAAGCATATCTCAGAGCAGCCATCAGTGAAAAACCTTCACAAAGGAAAAAAGAAAGGTTGAGAGGAAGGGAGGGAGGGAGAGAGAAATTTAGGGAGGTAAGGAACAAGGAAGAAGAGTAAAATTAAATAATTAAATTTGGATTGAGCAGGGAAGAGAATAGGATTTGGAGTTCATGAGAACTAAGGACACACCGCCTCACTTCCAGGAAACTGTCCTACAGAGATATTGCACAGGGAGGTCAAACCGACATATACAAAAATGTTCATTACAGCATTGTTTATAAGAAAAAATTGGAAACAACTGTGTCCAAAAATAAGGAAATGTTTAAATAAATTATGGAATGGAATATTGAGATAGGTTTATATGAACAGATAGGAAATAACTATGAGATATTTTTCACCCATTAAAAAAGGTCACAGAATAATATGTGTAGCATGATCCCAAATTGTGAAGGAACAAGGTGGGAACACTAGGGTGAAAGAGGTTGGGAAAGGGCACCTTGCTTTCGCTCCTATATTTGTTATAGTTAATATTTAATAGCAATAGGCATGTAATCCCAGATTACTTTTCTTATTTAAAAATAATTTTAGGAAATCAAGTGGAGAGTATATGTAATACAGGCAGTGTATCCAGATAACGTGAATTAAACTATAGCTCTGCATCCTATTATCTGGGTAAATTTAATATTTTCCTAAATTCATCTTAGCCGTTATTTTGTCAACATAACATAGGGATAATTAACACTTGTCTTTCAGTATTCCAAAACTTAGTGACTTAGTGGTGATGTATGTAAAGGCACTCAAAACATGGCATTTAATATTAGCTAATCTCTTTGAAGAATTAACAGTATATCGCATATTTTATTATGTTGTTCAGTATGTTTTGTGTCATTTATCTGTTCCTAGATGCAAGTCCTTTTAAAAAAGATTTTGTGACTCATACTCTTAGATCTTTCTCTCCTCTGCCATGTTTACTTACCACTACCTGGTAATACATTAGAATATTGCAGAGTGGGGAAATAAAGTAGAATTATGCAAATTTTAGAGCTGGAAAAGATCTTAGAGTTTACCTGGTCCAATTTCCAATTTTACTACTAAGAGAACAATTGCCTGGCATGTTAATTAGTTCATTAAATTCATCAAATTCATAGTGTGTATCCCAAGGTATCCTGTCTCACGTACAGTGTATACGACCTTCTATGATGCTGAGAACTCTGTCCTCCTGGGAAGTCTTCCCACTTCACTCATACCATTGAGTTTCATTTCCTGGTAAGGGGGTGACAATTTTAGAAGATGGAATATTTGGAAGTGTGCAAGTCTGAGAACTATCACTGCTTAAACTTGAAGAAGGCAGAGCTTGCTGGGGGTGGGGAGAAGATGAAAATACTGGTACAAATGACAAACTCCACCTATTTGGATATTCTCTGTGTTTATTTGCATCATGTCACTTAAAAATAATTTCTTGAGTCTGCTTTGGTACATATGTGCATTAGACTGCTAGGCTGCCCCAAGCAATAATGATAGGGAGGGGTAAAGTGATGAAAAGACGCACCCTCTTTGCATTCCTAGCACCCAAATTGATGGAGGATTATTGGAATACTATGAAATATTTTTCAGTAGTGGTATTTCAGATACATTAGTATATTTTCAAGTTTTGTGCATTTCACTGCAAATAAAAATGACAACTGAGGTAAATATCCTAACAAAGTAGGTTTTTCATATTTAAGAGCCAGAGGATTAACTCCCTTTGAAGTGAATAATTTTACTTTGGGAAACAAGTACTATAGAAATAATAACCTAAAAGAGATCTTTTTTTCTATTATGAAATATTTTCAGTCATACAAAATAGATAGTAAATAACACAATGAACTAGGTATACCAAAACATAAACAAACAAAACCTTTCAGATATACATGTTGCACTTCTCTCCTTCCCAGTGGTAATCACTACTCTGCATTTGGCATTATTCACTCCTTTCATGTTTTTATACTTTGACTATAAAGTGTTTATCCTTAAACTATATAGTATTGTTTGCAAGTATCCAATCTACAGGTAAATTGTATCACTCTTTATAAAATTTTATACAACTTGCCTTTTTCACTTAAAGTTTTGTTTTTTAGATTTGTATATATTGATACACAGAGTTCTGGTTTATTCACTTTAATTGCTATTAGTATTATTCACTTATAAGAATATGTCCATTCTCCTATTGATGAGTATTTATGTTGTTTTCAGTTTAATTGTACACAACATAGTAATGAATACTCTTGTACATATATCTCCTTCAAGTCATGTGCATCTTCTGCCTTGCTAGATATTGCCAAATTATCCTTCAAATTCATTTACCAATTTATATTCCCACCACATATGTAGAGATTTTCTGTTGTTCTAACATCTTCACCAATGCTACATGGTAAGACCCGACTTCATCATTTTAAAAGAGCTAGTTCTCCTTTTCTTTAAGTATTTATCATGCTAATGAATTTAGTTTGTTTTTTACTGTATATTTGGCAGATAACATCAGGTAAAAGAGATATGAAAAAGGAAATTGGACCTAATTGGGATAAAATAAAAAATATTAATGATAAAACTTTGAAAGATATCTAAATGTAAAAATATGAGGAAATATTAAGCATCCATTTTAAGGACTTGGACATACTTAGAATTATAAATGCCCTTTGCAAATGCAAACCAAAGGGACTCTCCAAGAGAAATCCCTTAATGCAGGTGAGTGCTTTGTAAATTGTACACACTTCCATGACAATTGCGAGTCTCTTATGACATCACATAATATGGACTAACCACACGTAGTAAAAGTAATTTATTATTGTGCTTACTATTTAGAAAATATATATTAGAATTTAATATTTTGATATGTTTGGAGTTCTGTCCTAAGTATTTTTTGTTGCTAACTCTCAAGAGATTTTTAGGGACCCCTTAAATTTCTCACTTTGATCCTTCCATTCTTGGTCAGTTACAAAACCCTTCTAACGGACTATGATCTAAAGAAGATCAAGAATTGGTATTTCCTTTCACTGGACAATTAGAAGTCCATAATGGTGAACTTTCTATTGAATGCCAGACTTCATTCAAGATGTTTTCACTTGGGTTTTCACAGACTGATATTGATTTCCTTCTTGAATGCAATATATCTTTTCATGTAGTAATGCCTTAAGCAGAGCAGAGATTCAAGAAGAATTTAAATTTTTATCTCTTGAATACTTATTTTCAAAACTTTGACATATATTGTCCCCTTCCTTCATATCAATTGAGCAGGGCTAAATCATTTTCCCTCAGAATTATATTCATATTGTAGGTTTAGAATTTCAAATAGGTAAGGAATTGTGTCAACCATCACAATAATTTAGAGGGAAAGGAGTTGAATAAGCTAAAGAAAGCCCCTTCTCAACTCCCAAGTGGCTTTACAGGGAGGCCGACCTTTAATTAAGTGGCCACAGTCCAAGGCCTTGCATGTTGATTGTGGTGATTTGTCAGCACCAAGACGGGGGCAGTCACGTTAACCAAGCTCACAAAACTAACATATAAAATAAGAATATCAATTTATTGACTGACAGTGAGAAAAATGACTGCAGAGGGAACCAGTTGCTCAAATCCTTTGGGCCATGTACTTTTCCCTGCAAATGCGCTGCAAGAAAAGTCAAGTTGTAAGGTTGTTTGGTGAACCCGGAAACTTATCCTTATAGCAATTATAATAAGTGTAAAAATTCAAAAGAGATGAAGGCTCATATTTGACCATCACAACAATGTCAGGGTTGAGAAGAAATCATCGAAGAATCCTAATCATCTTCCAACAGGCCTTGCAAGATGCTACCTACATCTATTGAAGAAATTAGAGTTTAAGTTCTTCCCATAAATAAAACTCCAGGCCCAGATAGTTTCACTGATAAATTGTATCAAACATTTAAGGAATACATAATGCCAATACTACACACACTCTTCCAGAAAATTGAGGAGGAGGGAATACTTCCCAATTCGTTTTATGAGGTCAGCATTATCAGGATACCAAAACTATGCAAAAACATTACAAGAAAGGAAAACTACAGACTAATATCCCTTATGGTATAGATGAAAAAGTTCTAAACAGGGGCTGACCCCGTGGCCCCATGGCACGGTGGTTAAGTTCAGCACACTCCGCTTAGGTGGCCCAAGTTTGCAGGTTCGGATCCCAGGTGTAGACTTGCACCACTCATCAGCCATGTTGTGGTGGCAACCCACATATAAAATAAGGAAGACTGGGGCTGGCCCAGTGGCATGCTGGTTAAGTTCGTGTGCTCCGCTTTGGCGGCCCAGGGTTAGCAGGTTAGCAGAATCCCAGGCGGGGACCTACACACCGCTAATCAAGCCACGCTGTGGCAGCATTCCATATACAAAATAGAGGAAGATGGGCATGGATGTTAGCTGAGGGCTAATCTTCCTCAAGCAAAACAAGAGGAAGATTGGCAACAAATGTTAGCTCAGGGCGAATTTTCCTCAGCAGAAAAAAAAAGTTCTAAACAAATTTTAGCAAATTGAATCCAAAAACATGTAAAAAGAATAATACATCCTGACAAAGCAAGGTTTATCCTGGGAATGCAAGACTGATTTATGTTCAAAAGTCAATCAATGTATCAACTCATGTGTGGTAAATAAAACACAGTATATCCATATGATGGAAAATTATTCAGCAAGAAAAGGAAATTAAGTACATGCTACAACATGGATGAAACTTGAAAATATTATGTTAAGTGAAAAAATCCAGTCACAAAAGACCGTATATTATAAGATTCAATTTATATGAAACATCCAGAAGAGGCAAAGACATAGACACAAAATAGATTAGTGGTAGCCTAGGGCTGGTAACACGAGGGAGAAGGAATTGGGAGGAAATGGGGAATGACTGCTAATAGGTACAGGATTTCTTTATGGAGGATTAAAATGATCCAAAATTGGTAATGGTTACACCACTCTGTGAATGTACCAAAACCCATTAAATTTTACACTTTAAATGGGTGAATTGTATGATATATAAGTTGTATGTCAATAAAGCTGTTAAAAGTTAATCAATGTAATTTACTATACTAACAAACTAAAAAAGAAAATCATAGGATCATCTCAATGATCAGAAAAGGTATGTGTCAAAATCCAAAATCCATTCCTCATAAAAACTTCAAAAACTAGTAATAGAAGAGAGTTTCCTCACTTGATAAAGGGCATCTAGGAGAAACCTACAGTTGTCACCACACTTCATGTTTTCCCCCTAAGATCACACCTGTATCAATCGCACACATCTGTGATAAGAAAGCTGATCCAGGAGCCACAGATTTTCTGCTTAGAATCTTCACTCAATTGGATGTAACTTCATAATGAATTTTGAAAAGATGGCATTGAATTTCTACTACAAAAATATACTCTATTAACATTTTAGTAATAACAAATATTTACAACCTGCTAATTGACAATCTTCTTTTCAATAATTGAAGTCATCTAAGTTGCCCAAACAAGTATACATTTTTCCCATTATACATAATGAAGCTATTTTCAGTGTGAATAAAAAAAATATGTTTCATAAAAATTTATGAATTTTTATGAAATTCATAAATTTCATAAAAAACGTCTTCGTTGGGGATGGAAAGGAGGAGAGGTGCTCACAACTGCTGTACCAATGTGTTTGGTTACTAAGATGCATATTTTGCACTTAGTTTATATAGAGAAAGAACTGAAGGATAAAATTTGACATGTGATTTCTAATAATTTAGAAATAAATTTACTAAAGCAGAACAACGGTTGTTAGTGAACACCTTTTTTATTGTTGTTATTATTGTTTTACTTTTTTTGCTTTTGTTTTCTAATATTTGTTTGTGTCACCAGGAAAAGTTGTGCTTTTCCTGAACAGTTGGGGGTTTCTTTGGTTTGCGTTTTTTTTCCCTTGATCGTACAGATACTATGAACTGTATAATCCAATAGATTCCCTATTTAGGTTAGTTACTTTTAGTACATATGCATAATCTTGCTTCCAGAATTTGTGCAGTAAACGCACTCATCCTTGTTTCATTTTATTTGTTTCCACTCCAATTTTCACCCTATCCCTGTTTCCTCAACAATTTATTTTTTTTTTAAGATTTTATTTATTTATTTATTTTTCCCACCAAAGCCCCAGTAGATAGTTGTATGTCATAGCTGTACATCCTTCTAGTTGCTGTATGTGAGACGCAGCCTCAGCACGGCAGGAGAAGCGGTGCGTCGGTGCGCACCCGGGATCTGAACCCAGGCCCCCAGCAGCGGAGCACGCGCACCTAACCGCTAAGTCACAGGGCCGGCCCTCAACGATTTATTTTTGATGCTGTTTTATCTTGTCATAGTGTATGTTTTTAAGCCAATGACAGGTGACATCATCCTGTCATGTGAGTTTCAAATGCTATTATCTCAGAATCCAACCCAGCCTACTGCAAGAAACAATTCCTTCCACTCTTTCCAGATAGTGGAGGGTAGGGAAAAAGAAATGGGAGATGTATACAAGATGTTTTATTTCCTTAAGTCAAGAATGCTTTTTTTTTTTTTTTTTTGCTGAGGAAGATTCGCCCTGAGCTAACATCCATGCCAATCTTCCCCTATTTTGTATGTGGGTTGCCACCACAACATGGCCACCAATGAGTGATATAGGTCCACACCCAGGGACTAAACTCAGGCCACCAAAGCGGAGCATGCCAAACTTAACTACTAGGCCACAGGGCTGGCCCCAAGAATGCTTCTTAATTTCTGTTTTTAGCCAATTAATTGAGTTTACAGATCCCCTTGGTTTCTTGTAATGCTAACAGTATCTCTACAGCAATACTGAAGGTAGGGCACCACTCTGGTAGATTCCTTCAAAATACCACCGACATAAGGCTATTATTGTAAGTAGATGATTACTTCTCTGGAGAAAAGAGTGCTCCCTATGGAGGCAGATTAGGCCAAAGCAAATAATTTTCTACTTCATGCCATTTTGTAAATTGCTTTAATTCCTCTTCACAATAAAGCAAGTATATGAACATGCAGTTAAAAATCTATCTCTGTTTCTATTGCTAATGTACAAATCTGTACAAAAGTAAAAAAAAATCCAGAAAGAGTTTCCTTCTCAAGTGCTTTCAGGAAAAAGAACACAGGGCCAAAAATAAAGATGTCACCATACTGGCAAAAATTTGATAAACTGGGAATACAGAGTATTAGTGAGAAAGTGGAGCCATGAGAACTCAAACCCTGCTGTTGGGACTGTAAATTAGTACGTACATGCGCTTCAGAAAACAATTAAGAATTATCTTGTAAAGTTGAACATTCACATATCCTGCGACTTAGTAAGTCCATTCCTAAGAACGTGGCCTAGAGCTTTACTGTCCAACAGAGAAGCCACTAGCCACATGTGGCTATAAAATATTTTTAACTTTTAACTTACGTTACTTAGAATTAAATAAAGTACCCAGAAGTAATGAGCAGACCTGGTGCCCAGATCTTGGTCTCTAATACCATTTTCTAATAAAAGGACTAGGCTCCTTGGAGAAATGGCTGATTGTAGAATTGGGGCGGGAAATATACAAAATAAGCTTGGAACATCTTGTAGTGCCAGTAAGAAAGGGAGTGCTAAACACACACACACACACATACACACACACACGTGCACATTGTTAAGGTATGTCAAAGAGACGCAGGAGGCAACTGAAAAAGCTCCAAATAGCCAAAGCTGGAATAAAAAAATAAAACCTAAATTGGATTATAACCCAAAGTATAAAATAAATATCCATGAGTCTATACTGATATAAATTGATTATTGAATAAAAAAGTAAATGAGGGAGAAAAGAAAAATCTCCCTTGCAGAAGAATTCCAAAGAATTCCCACTCCTTATGTGTGGGCTGCACACAGTGACTTCATTCCAAAAAGAACAGTATGGAAAAGCAGGGCAGGGAGGGAGAGTCAAGAGTAAACTTCAGAAAGGAGAAACCTGACAAACACTACCTCAGCCAGGGGATCAAGGTCAACACCCACAGTGACGAGTCACGTTGATGTCATTGGTAGATAGACCCTTGATATGATGTGACTAAAATAGCACTCTACCTCTGTTGTCTTCCTCCCCAAAACCCATACCTCCAATCTAATCATGAGAAAAACGTCAGAAAACCCCAATAGAGTGACACTATACAAAACACGTGACGAGTACGCCTCAAAATTGCCAAGGTCATCAACAACAAGGCAAGTCGCAGTGACTGTCACAGTCAAGAAGCAGCTGAGGACACGTGATGTCTAAATGTCATGTGGTGTCCTGGATGGTCTCCTAGAGCAGAAAGCAGACGTTAGGTAAAAATATTATCAGTAAATTATAATTTAAGTAAATATTAGTAAGATATGGACTTCAGTTAATAATAATATATCAATATGGTTTATTAATTGTTAACAAATGTACAATACTAATGTAAGATGGTGAAAACAGGAGACACTGGATAAGGGATATATGGGAACTCTGTGTGCTACCTTTACAATTTTTCAGTAAATTTAAAACTGTTCTAAAAGCTGATTTTTTTGAAGAAGAAGAAGAGATATAATCACAGACACAAAATACCAGTAAAAATATATGAGGTAACTCTGAACAACATGTATTATCTCCTTTTCCCACTAATCTTTTATCAAAATAACAAATTTATTTCAACACTCCATGGATTGATTTTCTTGAAAATTAAGAGCACAAAATTTATTCTTTTTAAAAAGTAAGTTAAATAAAAAATTCAGCTCCTCAGTCATACTAGTCACAATGCATGTGCTCAAAGGCCCCAGGTGGGTATTGGCTGTGATATTGGACAGCATAGACATGGAACATTTCCATCATTGCAGAAAGTTTAGTTAGACAGTGCTGCTCTGGAGAAACTTACAAATGTGCATCAGTAGATATAGACAGGAATGTTCACAGGAGCAATGTTCATGATTTTTAAAAATTGTAAAAAACAAAACAAAACGATGCCCATCAACAGAGGAATGGATAAATAAATTATATATTCATAAAATAGAGTCCTATACAATAGTGAAAATTAATGGACTATGGGTCATATATCAACATAGATGAATCTTTAAAAAGTTGAGTGAAAGAGGCAAATTTCAAAAGTCACATATATTACAAATTCAATTTTAAAAATTCAGAAACTACAAAAGCAAATAATACATTACCGAGAAATATGTATTTATGTGGCAAAATTATAAGAAGTAAGAGAATGGTCATCACAAAATTCAGTTCAATCCTCTGGGATGGAGGATAAAAGAGTCATATATTGGGAGAAATATTTGGAGCTTCAACGGCATTGTTTAAAGTCTTTTGCTAAGATTGGGTGGTGGTTCTAGATGTGTTTGTTTTATTATTAAGCTTCATAATTTTCTTTTTTATTACATAAGATATTTTGAATATATCATCTATCTGTCAAAGCCTTATCAGATTTCTCCTTTAGTTACGTATCACTTATCACTTTTCTCTATTATGGATTTGTCATTCCCATTATCAAGTGTTGCACACTAGAGCAGTTGCAGTTAAAACTTGCTGGCCGTCATGGATTTTGCTGTTTGTTTCCTGACCCTGTAAATGGTTTTTGTGCTCCCAAATTTGCATTACTACCTTTCAGTCTGGATTTGTAGCCTAATTTAGCACTTCAAAACTCAAAATGAATATAAATACATGCTTCTCAATTCAAGGGATATTATGTTGCAAGTCAAATGAGCAAGGCCAATTCAGACAATCTATTGTTTAACCTTGTGTCATCCAAATATTGACTCTTCTCATAACGGAGCATCATTATCTAGAAGAATCAAGAGCACTTAATATGCACAAAATGTTTCAGAACTCACTTAGTAGACTTTATTAATATTCTACAAAATACTGTTGATGCTATTTCATTCATATTTCAAAATCTTCTCTTTAATTTACTTAACTAAATCTCTACCCACTCTTTCCAATTTTTTATTAAATACTAATTTCCTTTTATATCCCACCAGGGTTTCAAAAATAGTAGTCAGTTGGGAGGGCCTATTTGAAATTTTTTTTACTTGTTTCCCATGCTGGTTTCCTGATTACTATATTTTTCATAATCATATTTTAAAACAAATTATGTATTTAACCACAACAGATGGATATTCAGGGTATTTTTAATAATACATAGATTTTTGAATTATTTAACCTATTTTATTTTTAATTATAATGTATAAAAGTGCTCTACTATTCGAAAATTAAATATAAGGAACAACCAAATCAAGTCAACAGAAAAACAAGCAGTCTTTCCCAGTTAGATGGAAATTAAAGAGAAAAGCCACTCCATAGTCCAAAGATGTAATCATAGTTTTCTACTGTGATCATTGTTCCATTGTCTTTTTGTGTACACACTGAAATATGTGCTGGCTCTTTAGTAAAAATTGTAAATATCTATTTTTAAAATAAAATATTTTGGTCAACAAATTATAGTAATTGATATTCACTTTTAAACGGCTCAGTGTTAGGGACTCCAACACCAGCCTCATTTCTACTTTCACAATGTTAAGAAAATAGAAAGGTGAAAACTCACAATACTGTAAACAAGGGTGAAAGTTAACTAAATCTGTAATAAATCTCCATCAATGGCAAGGCCAATAGAACCGGATAAAACACCTGTGAGCCACCTGCGCTTCACCACCACCCACCTGGAAATAAGTACAAGTATTCCTCCTCATCATTCCTTGTCAATGCCTTGAAGCAACCAGAAAATTGCTCCAAATTCTGCAAAGATCTAAAGTGGCCTCAGATATACTCTTATGCACCAATAACTCTTTCCCTATATCTGGTTAGAAACTCCAAATTCCACTAAACAGATATGCAGAAACTGGAGGGAATTGGCAATGTAGGATGAAAATTGGAAGCTGTAACTTCTACAAGGTGAAGATGGAAGGAGTGGGCAATGATGGAAACAAGAAGAGGTTTATCAGCAGAGTTTACTGAGGACTAAACTTTCTATTTTCTGATTTGTTTATATTTTTAAAGAGCTGGGTGTTACGGGTAGAAGTGTCCATACTAGATAAAAGTGAATAGACTCTAATAAAAAGACTGCCTATCCAGCCATCTCCCCCCTGCCCCACGCCCTGCCCCACCCCGACACCACACAGCATACGCTTCTCTGAGAACCATTTTTCTCCCTTAATCCACACGGTAACAATGACTTGGATACTATATGACCCTAGTCCATGGGCCACAGTTGACTGGACCATGGGTGAAGAAAGCTGGGCCAATAAACTTGTTGCTTCGTTAATTTAGACTTGGGAATAAGATTCCAAATCAGTCAGCTTGGTTTCACCACAGAGAGATTTTACCTGCATGCTAATGACAGCTGTGTTTTAGACTAGAGCAGCTTCAACTGCAGAATTGAGTGAATTAGAGGATGCCAGCCAGAAAAGAGAAGAGGAGGAGGGAGTCGGGGAGGGACGGAAGGAAGGAGAGAGAGAAGAGGAGAAGGAAGAGAGATGGAAAGTGAACATGAAAACAAAGAGACAGAGAAAGTCCCAATGGCATTTTATTCCTGGCCCAACGTTTCCTGTTACTCACTGGTTTCCAAGATACACTTCTGCACCTTCATATTAAACTTTGTTTTTGTTTTAACTTAAGCTACCTAAGTGAATTTCTGCTATTTAAAGCCAATATAGTTCTAGGAAATATGTGGAACTTGTTATACAGAGAGAATTTAATTATTCTTTACATATCAACTTGCCAAACTACTACAAATGTGTGAAGGGGCTTTAATCTACTCCTAAATAAACAGATGTTAGGGCCAGGAACAATGTATGTTTATATCTTGATTGTTGACAACCACCAGATGTGAATATATTGCTTACCATATAAGTAACCTGGAATGACAATATTGCAGGGCAAGGAAAAGGAACTAGCTTCCAAAGACATAGAAGAAGAGTGGACTTCTCAGTCATGGAGCAGAAGAAAATTGTTAGGTATCCTCAGAAAGATATAAGGAGTTTCGATGAAACTTTTGCAGAAAGTCATACAGACTGAAATAAAAAAGAGACAATAAGGTGAGATTTTAAAAAAAGAGATGGAGGAGATAAGAATTATAAAGCATTTAAAATCTAATAGCAAAATTAAATTAACATTGCAATTAATAAAGAATAAAAATGAAACTGAGATCAGCCATATGGAGGACAAATTTGAGAATCCCCACATTCCCCTCGCCCTCAGAGATCATGTTGGCAGGTCTTGGTGGCCTATCTGGTAGTGCGACCCAAACCTTCGTTTCTAAGGGGCCTGGGCCCTTTGTTTTCATACGCTTCTCTGCTCGCTCAGTTGCTTGTGTGTCCATTGAGAGTTACACTGAAGCAAGAGAGTACTAAGATGTGCCCCAAGATCACCTGAGCTCTATACATTCCTCCCTGCCACCAATGTCTGAAACAATCCTTACCTCCTCCTGTTCGTCAGGATCAATTACCCTTGGCAAGGTTGTGACTCTCTTCTTACCTACTGGACCCTGAACACAAGATGTCCGAAGTGCTCAGTTAAATGGGACTCTTTCTATGTCTCCTGGCAGTACACCTCCCTTGTACCAGGAACTCTAACAATGCAGAGCCCAGAGTTACAGGAATGAGAAGCACAAAGTCCCCCAATATATCACTGGAAGTGATGACAAGAGGAACCACTCCTGCTACCTGCCTTGGTTCCTGGGCCATGTGTTCTTCCTGTGTTGACAGATGACCGTATATAGGTCTCTGACAATGCATATAATGAATGCATCCTGAGGATGGCAGTCTATCCTTTGAAGGTATTGCCTCCAAGCTGTGCTACAGCTATGCCTGTAGAAGGCCATTCCTAGAAGGTCTGTTAGAGCAACAGCTCAATTAATTCTGGATACTGTAGCATAGAATACAACCAGTAAATCCAGTGGTCATGAGCCCACTCCCGCTCTTTCTTGTTCTAAGTGGATCCCCTAGTCAGAAGGCTGTTAAGTAGGATTCCACATCTGTGGATCAAGCATTCTATAAGCACCTGGGTAACAGTGCTGGCTGAGGCACTATGGCCTAAGAAGTCAAATTCACACCAAGAATAGGCATCTATCGCTATAGAAAAACTCCTATTCCTTCCAGGATGTAGTCTCCTTGCCACCAAATTAGATTCCACAAAGAACAGTGCCACTTAGGGCCTCAAACTTGGTCTTTGTTGGTGGCAAGTTGGACATTCAGAAGCATCAGTATCTAGATACACCATAACAAATGGAGTTCCTTCTGTTGGGTCCATGCACAGCATCCATCTCTGCCAGAATGACCACTCCAATAATGTGGCTACTGGGCCAGATCCAGGATGGCTGATGACAAAGGCTGGATAAGATTGACTGGACAAGTCATTTTGTCTACTTGGTATTCCATGCCTCTTTCACAGTAAATGCTTTCTGGTAGCATCAGTGTATGATAAAAAAATATTTATACTTTGTGTCCACTCCCATGTCCATCCTCACCCTCCTATCCCAGACCTCCTCGTCTCTGATCTTCTACCTCTTTCCAGGCCTATGACCAGCTGGTCAGACCATGGCTACTGTCCAGGAATTTGTATATATTCTCTTCTTGGTCTGCTTCTCATTCCATAAAAAGTAGAGTGCACTGCTCACAGCTCTGCCCATAGAGAAGAGTTTGACTCTCTGCTATTTTCAAAGCCACCTTTGAATATGGCTATAATGTAGCTGCCATCCATTTTCAGCCTTGACACACATACCAAGCTGAATCATTCATAAACCAAATTTGGGCTCTTTCCTCCTTCTTTATCCAGTCATACAAGATCACCATATGACCGTGGGAGTGAGCTGGGAGAAGACTGCTGGTGTTACTGTAGTGAGTGTCTGGAATACCTGCTTCTTCAGGTTACTCATGTTCCCTGGCTATTCCCGGACTCGATTCCAGATGTACCTTTTCCATCTTGTGATTGACTGCTGCTGGGCCTGTCTGACTTTTTGACTCTGCTGATCCAACATAACCCAGCTCACAATGGGCAGTTCCAGATACAGAGTCACTTGGTGTCTCACGATCAAAGGTTCAGTCTCTAGCAGTGCCCAGTAACACACCAGGAACTGTTTCTAAAATGATATAAATCTTTGCTGCAGTTGGCATGGTCTTGCTTCAAATTCCAGGGGCTTGTGCTGTGATTTTTCTCACTGAGGCTTGCTGTGAAATCCACACTGAATCTTTTCCCACCACTAAAAACCACAACATCTTAGGGTCTGTTGGATCATATGACCTAAGTGCCAGGGAAGCCTGAACCTTCTGCAGAACTCTTTTGTGTTACATGTGCCACTCAATGCTGGCAGCCTTCCATGTCACTCAGAGGAGCAATATTCCTAGCATTCCCGTGTCCCCTGGCAAGAGTACCCCCCACCTCCTGGGGTCCTTGATGAAGTATTAAATTCGTGTTCCAAGAAAGAGCCACTAAGCAGTTAAATTTTGCTTATCTAGTCTTACATTCTGGCCCCCTTGATCAAGCATTTGAGCTGAGAGACAATACATTGATAACTGGCACAGAGATCTGGTACTATGCTTTCGAGGAGGTCTGTTAGGGTCATTCATTTCCCCAACCATCTCTGTAGCATCTGGAGCATCACTCACAGAGTGTTCTCTCTACTTCATGATCATATCCATACTCAGGACTCTTAAAAGAAGGTGATTCTGAAATCTCCATTTCTAGACCTAGCCTTGTCCGGGTCAAACCTACAGCCCCCTCCACTTTCTCTCCCATCCCAATACTTTCTCCTCCACCCCATTCCACTTCTCAGGGGAGGGAAATCAGACAGAAGGAAGCATGGCATTTCGGAGACAGCAGCACAAATAAAGTTCACCAGTGGGATTACATTTGAGATTGGCCTAGATGAATGAATTGAATTTCTGTAACCAGGGAATGGAGGAAGGCAGGTCCATGCAGAGGGAAGAAAAACAGGAAAAGGTACAGAAGGAGGACGAGATGTGGCATGTTTAAGGAAGGGCAGTGATCCAGAGTGATGTGACAAGCCTTATAATTTTCCAGTTAGGGGGGTTATTTTTGTTGTTGTTTTGTATTGTTTTTTTTTTAACTTAGAGCCATTTCAAAGAACACAACTAAGGGCCATAGAATAACTGAATACTGTATTTTACCTATAGACTTAGCAATATGGTTTAAAAAAAAAGATCATTATTCCCTGGTCATATTTATGATATATCAGTTAATAATTTCTCATATGACATTCACCCTTCTTTTGCAGTAGCACCTCATTATAAACTCATATCAAATTTATTGATAACTATCACCTTAGAACTTTTTTTTCCATATTAATGACTCCGAACCTATAATTTTCTGGCTTTCACTCTTGCTTTTTTCTTCAGATTTGGTCTTTCCCTAGTGAACTACTTTCCATTTATCTTGATTAAACTTCACTCTATTGATTTCTGTCCTTTCTCTAACTTCTCAGAAATCTGCTGTATATTAATTTTGTTTTCCATGATATTAGCTACCCCTCCTGGCACTGAGTAATATTCAGGGAAGTTAAAATCCAACAACATTGAATAACCTTCCTTTCAAACTTTAGATGCTATGTTCAATTCTAATAGGATGAGAAAATATTTGCGCGCATATTTTTACCTTAAGATGGAAAATTCTCCGTGTTCCAGTGATTTGCTCTTGCTTCATTGGAGAAAGTTATAACATTTAGGAGTCATCTACTAAAAGGCCAAGCTTAATACATGCCTTCCCTTGCAATGAGACAAAATAAAGAGAAAGGTTCATATCCTAAAACCAAGGATATGAAAGGTTAATATTCTAAAACCAATACACTTACTATTGAAGAGTTATGATAAAAAGCAGAATAACAATAATGTATAGTTATTTTTTATTTTATTTTTTCTGTGTATCAAATATTATACACATTCATTTAATCTTCATAAGAGTCCTAAGAATTAACACTTAAGTAATTTATTCAGTGTGATGCAGCGAGGTGGAATTTGAACCCAGGTATTTCTGACTCTTTTCCTGTTATAGTATGTTCCACTTTTAATTCATTCATTCAAATCAATAACTATTTTTTGAGAGTCTCCTATTTTCTAACCACACTGCTGGATGCTGGAGATAATAGTGATGAACAGGTAAGGTTTCAGCCCTCATAGATCTTAATGTCTGTGGGGAAGACAAGTCTTTCTCTTAGGCTCATCCATATTCTTTTCTTCACTGCACTGAAAATAAAACTATTTTTTATATTTTTATGGCTATTTTTTATAGCTCAGACATGAGCTCCCTCAACTGACCTTCCTTACACCTCAAAATGTATTTATTCCCCTCCTGTCTTCACTTCTCTCCATTTCACCTCAGAGGAAGAAGTATCCACCCTGTTCTCTTGGATCTACTGCCAAAACTGTGATTTTGATCCCAGGTACTCCCAACATTTTGGAATTTTTTTCTATCAGTTACCCTAAGCCTCTCTCTAATCTTCAATATCTCCCTCTCCACTGATTGTTCCCTTTGGCCAACAATCTCCAAAAAGTAAAAAGTATATATTTGTTTCTGGTCTTATCTTTCTCAAGCTACTATTTCCACTCTATCCTCAGCAATAGATTTAACAGATTTTAGACTCATTTTATCACTTTCATGCATCCTATTCACTCTTCAAACCAACACAGTATGACTTTTGCCTCTGCATTATTACACTTGAAGACAAAGGGAAATATAAAATACCCCAGTCCCTCACTCCATAAGTGTGATCATTCTGAGGAATGTATGTCACTTGGCCTCCCACACTTTCCTCAGGAGTTTCAGCTGTGGTCACCCCTGGGTCAGAGCACTATTCATTGGCTGCATTCCCTTTGCTTTATCCCTTCCCGGATCCCCAAGCAGCATTATCTGTACTTCATCTACTCAAATCCTCGCTGGATTTGCTTCTCAAAGAACCCAGACTAAGAAAAGAGATGTTTTCAAACCAAATCCTGTCAACTCTAACTCTTTACTTTCTTTCCAAATCTTTTTTTCCCATTTCCTCTGTAATTGTTTTATTTTAAGCACTCATCTTCTGGCTCCTGTACTAACTTGTCTTTCTGCCTCCACCACCTTCTCCATCTAATCCATTCCTTACATACTTTGAGTATAATTTTTCTCTAAAATATAAACCTACTCATGTCACTGCTCTGCTTAAAAACTTGATACTTCCCTTACTGTCCAGAGAACAAAGTTACTGTCATCGATGTGGAATATTAGGCCCTTCCTAAATTTGCACCAACCTACATTTTTGGCCTTATAGTCTGCCATTCTTCCCATAGTCCAGCCACATCGAATTAATTATACCTTCCCTAAACACACACCCTTTACTTTAGAACCCTTGCTTTTGCACACACTGTTCCTTCTTCATGGAGTGCTCGTCCCTCTTTCCATCCCTCTCTCCCCTAGAAACTCTTATTCGTTCTTCGAGTCCCCATTCAGATGTGTCATCTCTAGAAAACATTCTTTAATCTCTCTAAACATGGCTATATGTCTTATGTGATGACGTTGCACTCCAATCAGATCTCTATGATACCACTTACAGCTTATTGAAATTTGTGTTTATGTATCTGTCTCCTTCACTATCCTATGAGTTCTCCCAAGTCAAGACCATAGTTTCCTAAATCTTCTTGTTTCTAAATACTAGCATCTTCTTGTTTCCAAATACTAGCAACAATATCCAGCAAAAAGTACTTGGATAAATGAATGAATGCTAGAAATTACAATTAACTGACATGAAGGGAAAGAAGCAAGTGGGATTATTCTAGGTTTTTTGCTATCCTCTCTCCTCCATCCTCCTCCACCACAACGACTACACATAAACTAAAATTACTGAAATAGATTTAATTTTAAAGCAAGTCTCAGGTACAGTATGATTTTTGAAACAAGAAAGCCATTCCGGCCCTAAAAATATCTCTCGGATTACCTCTTCAACTCATGAAAATCTTTTAGCAGGACAAAAATCTTGCACTCCAATATTGGAGGAAAAAAATGCTAAAATTCAAACGACTTAGGAATTAGCACATTTATGTAAATTAGTTTTATTGCTAAAGTAAATTATACCAAATTTTGATGTGAGGAGAGGATTAGAAATCAAGAAGACAATGACTGAAATTGAATTTCTTCAATTTCTCTGAAGAAATGGGGTTACTGGTACCCTGAATTCATTGTTTTGTACTGAGGCAAATGAAATTTAGGCACAAAAGAAGTTTTATATTATATACCTCCCCACGTGTTCTACTAAGTTTCAGATTCTTACTTTTTCTACTACCAAAATGTCTCTATTGGTATCCCATTCCCTTAGGACCCTGCTCTGCACTTACTTGGGTAATACTGGATAAACTCAAGTAATCAGATTAGCTAAACCAATATATCTCAAACTTGTCCAATCTGCTAAGGAGGAGTATTTTTTTAAGAGTTTCTCAATCCCCCCTCAAACCTATTATGTTTAAAACTACAGATATGAGGCTTAGAAATCTGAATTTTTTAAAGCTTCCTAGGTGATTTTGATGCTGATCCAGGTTTGGAAATCTCTAGACTGGCCAATATATGACCTTTTTTGTAGTATTTCATTTAAATCAATTAAATAAGTATTCACTGAGTGTTGATTATATGTTTAGCATAGAGGGCTCATATGTCTAACATTTCACACTGTATATGGTCCCCCACCCCAGTGTTTTCCATAACCTTAACTGGGCATTCATTGCCTCTAGGGAGAGTTGTGATGGGTAAACCAGTTAGAAAGCCATATCATATGGAAATGATTTGGAAGAATGTGTTATTTTTTTTTTTTTAATTTTTTGTTTATTGCAGTAACATTGGTTTATAACATTGTAAAAGTTTCAGGTGTACATCATTGTACTTCTATTTCTGCATAGATTACATCATGTTCACCACCAAAATACTAATTACAACCCATCACCACACACATGTACCGAATTATCCCTTTCACCCTCCTCCCTCCCCCCTTCCCCTCTGGTAACCACCAATCCAATCTCTGTCCCTAAGAATGTGTTATTGACAGAGATAATATTTCCCTTTCTATTACCTTTACTCACCCCCCTTCCCTCAGACTATACAGTTTCTATACTGAGGCTGAGGAGGGGAACGTGACAGAATACCCAGACAAGTTTAGATATTCAAGAGAAGAGGGCTTGGAAAGGAGCAAGATCCAGTCATCTCCTCCTCTCAACAGCCCCCATCCCAACAAACACATAAACGCACCCTGTAGTGTTAAGGATCTTTAGAGAAAAATGGCAGCATGGCCAGAGACGGCCTCCAGGTTTTTCCTTGACCTAGTGATAGTAGAAAAGCAGGCAAATTTTCCTGAGTCCTAGAAGAGATCAAGGAATAATCAGACATTGAGCCACACCTGAAAACGTCCTAAACTCTGGATGCCATAGCTACAATCTATGTGGTCCAATGAGATGGGACAAAAGCCAGCCTGAACAGATAATAACCAATTATCACACTCATCAACTTCCCAAGACTTATGGGTAACCTCAGGAATGGGGGCTACGCAAAACTGAGAACATCTGGAATTGACTGAGGGGAATTTCTACCAAACAGAAGAATGAGGACAAAAATAAAATAACTTCCATTCACAGGAATTGAAAGAAAGATATACATCTTGCATAACTGAATTCATGGTTTAGTATTTATGCCAGTGCTTTAGCATTGACCTAAAGTTGTGGGTGCCTCTAAAAATAGAGCAAATTGCAGTGTCCCTTCCTTTAAAGGAGCCTGTGGAAGGATACAGTGGAAGGAGTACTGGCTTTAGAGTCAGATGCACCAGGGTGAATCCTGAGTGTCCCACCAAGGGCTGGGTGTTTGTGTTCACAGAGGCTCATTTGCATCATCTATAAAGTGGGAATGGTGTTTTAGAATTAAATGATGGGTAGAGGTCAGAATTTTGAGCTCAGTAAATGATAGTTCTTTTATTTCTTCAAAGAATATTTTGTCTTAATTTAGAGGCCCCTTACTTATACAACAGAGAATAATCATGCCAAGGTATAATGACTGAATCCTATAATTTCTTAAAAAGTATGACTTTGTAGATTTCTGTCATTATTTGAATCTGTGGGAAGAAGGTGATGTTCTGCTGAGTGTATTAGTGACGACCCTTCCCTCCCACCAAATATACCAATGAAGCAGCCACTTACTTCACCTCCTCCTCAGCATCTTAGACGTTTGAATTGAAGCTGAATCTGAATCACTCTAGTTACAATGGCTACACAGAGCTAATCTGTAAACTCAGGGTCATGTTCTGATTATAATAGCAGGGAGAAGCTTTTTATTTTTGCTCAGAGTGGTAAGATTTTGTGCAACTGCATTTGAATTGTAAAATCCATTTCAAACACACCCTCTCTAAACACTGGTCTCTGCAGATGGAGGAAGTAAAATGTGGTTTCTAATTTATAGTCAGTGTTATGATGCACAAGGTAAGCATAGCTTTCAGATAAGGAAAGTGAGGACTTGACACAGCAATTTAGAATTTTTATAGTTAGTATCATTTTCTTGTTAATGGGTCCATTGACAATCATAATATTGGGCCATAAAAGTTGGTGTTAACTTTATTTTGCCATTTCCAAATTTTCACCTTATTTTTTTCTTATTCAAACAATCATTGACAATTATAGCTGAAGAGGATTGTAGAGCTCACGAAACCCAGGGACAACAAAGTGGCAGTCTTTAGGCAGAAGTTCATCTACAGATGGTTTTATTTTCTCCCCACAAAATGTTTCTTTCTCCTTTTCTTCTTTCTTTCCTTTTGTGTTATTGTTCATTTCTACTTTTCTCTTTTTTTAAATCAAAGGATGACTTAGATACAGTGAAGTGTCCAAATCTTAAGTGAATTTTGCATATGTATATACCTATGTAAACCAAGTCCCAATCAAGATACTGGACATTTCCACAGAGTTTTCTTATAGCCCTCTTGAACAACCAAGCAACCCAAAATAACTACTATTCTGATATCTATTCCCACAGATTAGTTTTGCTTGCTTTTAAATCTTGCATAGATGGAATCATACAGCATGTTGTCTTTTGTTGTGTATGAATATAGCTGCTATGAATAGTCTTGTAAGTGACTTTTGGCGGACATAAGCACTCATTTCTAAAGTGTGTTTACCCAGCAATTAAATTGCTAGGTCACAAGTTATAAATATTGTACAAATATGCTTACAACTGCCAAACAGTTTTCCAAAATAATCGAATTAATTTATACACTCATCAGCAATATATGAGTTCCAGTTGCTCCCCATCTTCACCAATACTTGGTAAAGTGTTTTAAATAAATTTTAATCTGAATATGTCTAGGGTCTGTGTGCCTCTTCCTCAGTCCATATAACTCCTCATTGTCTTATACTTGGCCATTTCATATCCTCAATTTAAGTCCACGGCTCTTAAAGTCTTTTGAGTTAGCCAACTAACTACTAATTTCATCCAATTTCTCATTTATCACGTTAAGAAAACTGGTCCCCAGAAAGTTAACTGGCTAACCCAGCATCACGTTAACTAGTGACAAATTTAGAATTAGATCTCAGGCTGGACTTCTAGACCAGGACTCCTTCCACTTCACAGCACTGCCACCCACTGATACTCAGTGCCTGTTTTAACTCTTATCTCTACTTGCTAAATCTCTCTTAAAATAACTTTATGAAAGAAAATGCACCCATTGATGAAGTGCCTCACTTGGCACCATATTTTGGCCTATATCACCAGAATTTCTGTTGCTTCTTTTCTTGAATGATAAATGAAAAGCATAGATTCAAATACGTGTTGCGAAGGAAGTAGAATGCAGTAGTAAAAAAAAAAAAAAAAAATGGAATGGGAATCAGCTGACCACCTGCTAGTTTTTACAACCTTATTCAAAGAGAATGGAGCCTACTAATAATGAGACTAGATCACCCTCATCCCACCTCAAGGGCTATATTACCAGATCACAGAATCTTCATGGAAAAGTGTAGTGGTTTACTGGCTGGTATCTCTTCCTGGTTTCCACCTTATTCATATGTTATAAACATTTGCTTAAAATCAGGGAGATGTGTAAACAAAGTTATGTGAGTAAACATGGTATGATTTGAATTGGGCAAAGGCTGTTAAAGAAGATTGAAAAGTAACTAAAGACAGTGTGATGATGATGTCTATGACTTTTCCTCAGTTTCCTCATATAGAAATGAGGAGTTAGCTGAATTATTTTTAAGATTGCCTTCAGCTTGGTAGTTCTATGAATGGATGAACCATAAATATAATTTATATGGTAGAGGGAAAACATAAAACAAACCCAGAGTTTATTTATGAATATGTGGTTTTAGAAACAGACTTAATTATGTAAAATGGAGACAACTGTCGTCTGATAAACTGGCATTTCCATTAATTGGTCATTGACATGAACTTGGTCTTATTATTATTTCATAATCGATCATCCCCCCTTCTCCCTCCTCACCTGCCTTCCAACTGTATTTGATTAAACAAATTTATGTTTAGTATTTGACAAAGAAATAGTTTCTATTCCTATAGTTTCTTTTCCACTTTATCAAAGTGATATATTTCTTACTGGTTTATATGAGAAATATGGGATAGATTATTATGCTATACAAAAGCAAAAATATGAAAGTAATAAATCTATCTCAAATGAACAATATAAAATTGTATTTATAGAGTCTGAAATTAAATTAAGATTAGTCATCTTTTCACCAAATGATCTGAAGCATATTTCTTTTCCTAAAACGATCTGAAGCAATAGAATAAAAATCCAGGAAGAACTTTTGGGATTTCTCATACTTAAAAAAGAATAAGTCCTGTAAAAAAGTGAGATTAAAATTATCAGTGAGTGTTTTGATTTGTTTTGACAGACTGGGAACTCCAGAGACAAGACATTCAGTACCTTACTGAGGAATCACCTTTTCCCCTTGTCATATGAGGATTCATGTTTTCTTTAATTAGAAATTGATTAGAAGCCTAATAAAGCTTGATGAGTGATAGCGCTAAAAATCCTTTTTCACAAAAGGCTGAACTCTATCTACTCACAAATTTTCTTCCCTTGAACTCACTCCATGCCCCCAATCCATGTCTGAAGAGAGGATGGGGGAAATTCAACTTATTTCTCTTT
This sequence comes from Diceros bicornis minor, assembly GCF_020826845.1. Classification (NCBI taxonomy): domain Eukaryota; kingdom Metazoa; phylum Chordata; class Mammalia; order Perissodactyla; family Rhinocerotidae; genus Diceros; species Diceros bicornis. The sequence goes on along the minus strand of NC_080742.1, from coordinate 92,022,700 downwards.
GTACAGTTTTTCACTAAATTTTTAATTACTAGGAGCAGTTCTGATGAGCAAGTCACAGTAACTGAAGAAAAGTGTAAATAATCTTTTTTGTACAGAGTAAGAAGAATTAATTTAGAGATTTACTTGAGGAAGTTTCTAGAGATTTATAGAGGTGAAGGAACCCTGGCTTAGTGGAGAGAAATAATTTAGTTTACGCCAACAGGACCTAGATTTGTGATTCACTCAGACCAAAATCTTCAATCCTCCTCTTAGGGACAAATTCATGCATAAACAGCCAGAAACGTAGATTGGGTGAGTTAATAAAATAGGATGAAAATTAACTGGTAGGGTGGGGAAAGGCTGTTGAACAGAGTTCAAAGTTTAATAGCTCAACATGATGGTGTAAGTGATTACACTGTGTCACATCTTCCTTGTGGCCAGGCTCTGGATTTATTGTTATATGTTTTGATGAAAATATATATATATATATGTATATAGAGAGAGAGAAAGAGAGAGAGAGAGAGCTATAGGTAAAACTCCCTCGGTAGTGGGTAAGCAAGAGATCTTACTATTCTTTACCAGGGAAATCAAACAAAAATTCCAAGAAAAAATGAATGAAATGAAAAGTCTGACTTAGAAGGAAAGTAGGCAGAGCACAGTTAAACAAAGCAAAAACAAGACACAGAGAGATGCCCTGGCTAGAAGATTCTGCCTGGGTTCAGTAAGGAGCACCTCAGCATTAGGGTCGCCACCAGGGCTTGGGCTCCGGGTATTACAGGAGCAAGAGGAGGTCAGGGGGACGTGGAGTCATGACAGGTGTCAAAGCAGGTGAGAAGAGACAACAGGCTACAGTGTGGTCACAAATCAGTGTTGAGAAGCTGAGTTGGGCAGGACATGCTTAGCTAGGATCAGAAGGCTCACAGCCAAAGAAGAATAGCAAAATATATCTGAGAAAAAATGTCTGAGATGACATCAGAATTCTGTCTTTCCAAGGATTCTTATTATTGCCACTGTTCAGTGAAATAGTTTATCTAGGGAGATGACAAACATCCCCTTGGCAACTCTGCTCCAGGTCGCTCTTCCTTACTAGAAGGATCTTTGGCCCAGGGAAGTGGTTTTCTTCTCATCTAACCAACCTTCCTCTAGTCTATGCTGGATACTAGTCATCGTAGCCAGCCGGGAGCCATCCGCAGGAAGCCAGTTGAGACAGAATCCTTTGAGTCTCCTAAAACTTCCATTGTTAGCTTCTCCCCCAAGATAAGAATTCCAATACAATAGCTAAGCTTTTACCTGAGGCTCTGACATAAACCAGAAAAACATTCAAAGAGTCATGGAAGCTAGACACAGCAAAATACACAGCTCCAAGGAAAACCAAAATAACCAGTTGACCACTGTTTCGCTTAGTGTCCAGCAAGAAAACTGAACCTGGAGCAAGGATTGAATCTCAGTGAAACTGGAAAGAATGAAAACATTTCTTAAACGTCCTAGGAGAGAGACATATGGGCCAGATTTGGGAGGCAGACTGAGGAGTTGGCTATAAATTTCAGTGATTGCACACCTGAAAGATTTTGTACTTTTAAAAATCTTCGTGCCTGTGGTACTGTAGTTTCTGTCTCAAAATGCCTTTCCTAACCACAGTGAAGGGATTAGGGAAGAAAACAACTAACCTAAGGAAATTTTTAAAGCAGTGTTTTGACTGAATATTTTAAGGCTAAAGACAAAAGGAACTGTGCATGAATAGCATACTGTGGTTAGTAAATTTGCTTCTTACAGGGCCAGGGGTTAGCAATTTTGAATCTACTTGAAGCATATTCTAGTATTGAACAAACAAGTAAATAGTTTATAGATAATGAAAGCCAGGTTTCTCACTGTTGAAAGAAGTTTTAAATAGAGAAAGGAAAAGACTAGAAGAACCGCGTTTCTGTTGGATTGGGATTGAAGCTATTATTATTAGTATGAATTCATGGTCTTCGGATAGATAAATAGGTAGGGAGGTAGGGAGGTAGATGATAGACAGATAGATAGACAGAGATAATCTGTGTGTGTGCATGGGTTAGTATTCACATACATGTGTTTCCTAATTCTGTTTGCTGAGAGGGCCTAGAAGCAATAACACCCAGTAGAAATGAACAGATCTTAGTACTCACATCTTGGTTTAAATATACGATTCTCTGACAAAAGGAAACATTTAGAAAAGTGTTTGATTCCAGAGCTGAGGCAGAGTAAACGCAAGATGCGTCTCGAGGAGCCTGAGGGGCCATAAAGTAAGAAATTGCTCCAAAATGGATGGAGGAGCGTGTAGACAGAGCATAGAAGCCACCTAAAAAGCTCCCAACCGCCAAAACTGGAACATTTGGAGATGAATGAATGAATGAATGAATGAATGATAGTATCGGATTATACCCATAGAATAAAACAAGTATCAGTTAACAAACGTAGGAGAAGAAATAGCTCTTATTTGCAGCAGAATTCTTACTAACAAATGTGGAAGAAATGAGGGAAATCGGCCATTACAACACCACAGTAATAATTGTGCAGGCAAGCCACTTTGGAGGCTAAAATAATGGACCTCCCCAAGACATTTATTAATTAAAAAAGAAAACTAGTACTGTCACAGTAAAGAAACCTAGCAGACACCACCTTGACACTACATGGACATCATGTGCTCCCTGATAAGGTGCCCTGAGAAAGGCACATCACGTCTGTGACATTCTTGCCAAAAAATGCATAATCTCAACCCATTCATGAGAAAACATCAGACAAATGCGAATTGAGGGACGTTTTACAAAACAATAGTAATCTTCAGAAGTTTCCTCTCATGAAAAACAAGGAAAGACTGTCTTCTTGTAAGTAACTGTTACAGATTTGAGGAGACTAGGGAGACAGAATAACTGAATGCAGTGTGGGATTGTGAATTGCATCCTAGAACAGAGAAAGGACTTTAGTGGAAAAACTCGTGAAATCCAAATGAAGGCTGTGGTTTACCTAGTAGTATTCTCCCAATGTTACTTTCTTGGTATTGATAATTGTACAGTGGTTATATAGAATGTTAACATTAGAGGAAAGGTAGAGAGAAGCTCTTTGTACTACTTTTGCAACTTCTCTGTAAGTCTAAAATTATTTCAAAATAAGAAGTTTAAAAAATTATTTTACCTAAATATATGTTTTGTCTTCTCACTAAATATTGGATTGAATTGGATTGAAATGAAATAAACTTTAAGAATCAAAGATAGAGGAGGAAGTGCTGTGAGGAAGAAAATAAAGACCACTGTATGTTCTCAGAACTAAGGCCACAGGAGAGGATCCCAAGGGGTGGTGTCAGGCAGTGTCAGGGGTGGGGCCCCCAGCTTAAATCTAAACTGTGTCCTACCAAAGAGTGTTAGACTTCTCTGGGCATATTTGCTAGACTGTGGAGCTGTGTCCTCCAGAAGAATATTTACATTAGGGACTGAGGAAATTCTGGAAGAGAACTTTTCCCAAGACAGTGTTTCTTCAACTTTAGTTATCCTGCATACCATTTTCTCCATTTCCTTAGCTCTCACACCACCGGAATTATTGTTTGCTCAATATTTTTCATAACATTGACTTTGAAATGACTCACTCTTTTAACTTGCATTTATCCCTGTGCTACAAAAATCATCTCGCATGTCACCAGTGGTCCACATACTGCAATAGGGGGGTGGCTGAGTCTTAGAGGTTCTGAAGGGGTGCTGTAATGAAGACACTAAGGGTACGATTTTCCATAACACATCACATCACACACACACGCAACACTGTCTCAGCCTAAACAGAGGGAAACACAGAAGGGGAGACAGGCGTTCTTGCTGCTTTGGCATGGAAAATTCCATTGCTTCGGAGTATTGAGGGATCCAGAGAACATAGTGTAGCTCTGGAACCTCAAGGACATAGAAAATAGTAGAGGTGATGGAATCTGGGTGTGGCAGAGATAGTGGAGCATGGAGGAATGGTGATGGCACTCAGGCAGCAGAGAAAGGCAGAACCAGAGGTGGTAGCCAATGCCACCGTCTCTGGAAGCACTTGGAGTTGCCAGGGCGTAGGCAAAAAGATTCTCATAATTGGCAATAGAGCTATGCAGCTGTAAACCCCTCTCAGGCAGTTGTATGTGCTGGAAACTGCACTAAATAGGCTGGAGAAGGAATGAAGAAAACAACTATATCACAAAGTGGCAGAACAAACTTGTATTGTGCGTCTATATGTGGTATCATTGAGGACTCCGAGAAATAACTGGGAGCCAACTGGTGTGACTTTATATGCATGAAGGTCTTGTTTTAGAACTTGGGGATAGAAGCCAATGAAACCTAACCACACAGGTAGTAGCTACAATATACAGTTATGAGAGTATCTACGGGTAAAGCTGATCTACAAGCATCTGGCAGTACTTAGTAAATAAAGTGTGGATACATCTTACGATCCTTAATATGAGAAAAATTCCTACACAGTCTTGTAAGTAGAAATGTTCATTACAGCTTGGTTTGTAATGGCACAAATCTGAAAGCAATCTAGGCATTCATTATTAGATTATTGGATAAGTGAAATAGAGTAGGTACATACCATGGAACACTGGGCAACAATCAGAACAAGGAATTATGTGTGTATAACAGCACATGGTTTGATCTTAAAAACAAAGAGTTGAGAAAATATACAAATAAAATAATGTAACAGCTAACACCTATGTAACACTTACTACATCAGACACTGTTCTAAGCACTTTATATTTATTAACTGATTTCCTCCTTGCAAAAACTCTATGAGGTAGGTACTGTCATTGTCCCCAGATTATGTATCAGGGAATTAAAGCACAGAGAGATTAAATAACTTATCCGAGATCAAATAGCTAATAAGTGGCAAAGAAATTATTTAGAACCAGGCCGCCTACCTCTAAAATCCATACTCAAAATCCCTGCATAATATTGATATCTTCTATCGGTAAAAAATAGGAAGCAACTTTGATCTAATTGCCTTATTGTGATTTAAAAATATATACATCCCCAAATCAGAGTACAAATGTTACAAAAATATATATATTTCCAAGAACATGTAACAAAAAACAGTAGAATGAATATGCCTATTTGGGGTAGAGTGGACAAGGGTGAGGGTGCAGAATAGGATTAAAAGAGGAAAATAAATAAAATGAAATAAAATAAACAACATAAAATAGGAGTAAGGCTTAGAACTGACAAGGCAGCTGGGAGAGCTTTTAGAGAAAGCAAGGAGGCGGATGTTGGTAGAGTGGCCTCAGTATGGTCCAGGCTGAGAGAGAAACAAGTGAAGCCTGAGACTAATGGTCTACCACATAAATCAAGATGCGTTCGGCAACTGAAAGAAGCTGTACTCCAGGATGGAAAATCTTTCCTCGGTTGGTAATTACTGTAGAATATTCATTAAATTACTTGTCCTTTTATTCACCAAAGCAGAATTTTTTTTTAAGTTGAGATGTAATTGACATGAGACATTGTACTAATTTTAGGTGTACAACATAATGATTTGAAGTGTGTATGTATTGCAAAATGATCACCACAATAAGTTTAGTTAACATCCATCACCACACATAGTTACAATTCTTTTTCTTGTGATGAGAACTTGTAAGATCTACTCTCTTAGCAACTTTCAAATATACAACAGAGTATTGTGAACTATAGTCATCATGCTGTACGTTACATCCCCAGGACTTATGCATAACTGGAAGTGTGTACATTTTGACCACCTTCACACATTTCCCCCACCACCCACCTCCTACCTCTGGCAATCGCTGATCTGTTCTCTATATCTCTGGGTTTGGGTTTTTGTCTTGTTTTGCTTTGTTTTGTTTTTTTTAGATTCCATGTATAAGTGAGATCATAAGTATTTGTCTTGGGCCGGCCCCGTGGCTTAGCAGTTAAGTGAGTGCGGTCCGCTGCTGGCGGCCCGGGTTCGGATCCCGGGCGCTTACTAACGCGCCACTTCTCCGGCCATGCTGAGGCCACGTCCCACATACAGCAACTAGAAGGATGTGCAGCTATGACATACAACTATCTACTCGGGCTTTGGGGGAAAAAATAAATAAATAAAGGTTTTAAAAAAAAAAAAAGTATTTGTCGTGCTCTGTCTGACTTATTTTACTTAGCATAATGCCTCAAGGTCTATCCACGTTATTGCAAATGGCAGGATGTCATTATTTTTTACGATTGAATAATATTTCATTGTATGGATATACCATACCTTCTTTATCCATCCCTCTGTTGATGGACACGTAGATTTTTTACATGTCTTGGCTATTGTGGATAATGCTGCAATGAACATGGGGTGCATATATCTTTTCAAAATAGTGTTTTCATTTTCTTTAGATAAATACCCAGAAGTGGAATTGCTGGATCATATGGTGGTTCTATTTTTTATTTTTTGAGGAACCTCCATACTGTTTTCCCTAGTGGCTACACCAATTTACATTCCCACCAACAGTGCACAAGTGTTCCCTTTTCTCCACATCCTCATCAACACTTGTTATTTCTTGTCCTTTTGATAATAGCCATTCTAATAGGTGTGAGGTGCTATCTCATTGTGGTTTTGATTTGCATTTCCCTGATGATTAGCAATGTTGAGCACATTTCCACGTACCTGTTGGCTATCTGCATGTCCTCTTTGGAAAAATGTCTATTCAGTTCCTCTGCTCATTTTTTAATCAGATTGTTTGGTTTTGGTTTTTTTCTATTGAGTTGCATGTATTCTTTATATATTTCAGATATTAATTCCTTATCATGGATATATGATTTGCAAATATTTTCTCCCATTCAGTGCGTTGCCTTTTCATTTTGTTGAAGGTTTCCCTTGCTGTGCAGAAGCTTTTTAGTCTGATGTCGTCCCACCGGTTTATTTTTGGTTTCTTTGCCTTTTTTTTTGGTGTCAAATCCAAAAAATGATTGCCAAGACCAGTGTCAAGGAGCTTTTCCCCACATTTTCTTCTAGGAGTTTTATGCTTTCAGGTCTTACAGAAGGCAGAATGTTTTGACCCTAAAATTTAGTCCCCACATGCCCCACATTCTACACCTTAGATCTACTAATTCTCTGTTCTGTGTGTCAAGAATTAAATAATCCTGTCTCCAGTTCATAATGAATCTTTCTGGTAGTACTAATCACTGCAAAATAAAACTGATGACTAAAATTAGGCATTTATTTATGTTTTTCTTTTTTTTGTGATGAATATTGGCCCTGAGCTAACACCTCCCAATCCCTCTCTTGTTTTGCTGAGGAAGACTGGCCCTGGGCTAACATCCATGCCCATCTTCCTCCACTTTATATGGGATGCCGCCACAGCATGGCTTGACAAGCAGTGCATCAGTGCGCACCCGGGATCCGAACTGGCGAGCCCCTGGCCACCGCAGCAGAGCGCGCACACTTAACCACTTGCGCCGCTGGGCTGGACCCTAAAATTAGGCATTTAACATTTACTAATGACTAGAAAGTGTTGGAAATATCAAAAATTTCTTGAAAAAACAGATCTGCAAAATTTGGTTCAAGAAAATGGGGTAGTTTTTGTACGCAGGAAAGAGCAGACACAAAAGAAAACTGACAGTGGAAATTATAATATCTAATATCGGACTAGTGGATAGATTTAATCTCTGTTGTAAAATTTATGCATAAAATTGTTTTCAACTTAAATAGTTTCATTAAAATAAAAATAGAGTGGGAATTTTTTTGAAATGGCTTACCCCTGCTATATAAAAAGTGATTAAGTGATTTAATTATAGTTAGCCCCAGGAAATTCTTTCTCAATGAAAATCCATTCATGATGGTGAGATACTGCTTTAACGTATCTGTAGTAACAGGAAAGCAACCCTTCTTAGGGTCACAGCCAAGGAGAACACCAGGTTCTCTTCTCCTCTTCACAAGCATCAAGCCCACACCAGACCCCACAGCCATTTGGAGGCAAGGTAAGGCAGACAAGTCCATCCAAATATATGTAAAGGGACTAGAAAATTCAATCAAAAGTTTAGATTTCAGAGCAATCACTGCAGGCTAGGGAGAGCAGACACTGTGCAGGAAATGGTATTTGATGTGGGCCTTGAAGGATGAATAAGATTGTAATGGGAAGGGACCATGGTTCAGAGGAGTGGGCATTCCAGCTGGTGGGAACAGTCTGAGACAATTAATGGGAAATTATAAGGCATGATCAAAAACTCAAAAGGTGACCTTTTTGGCTTGATCATAGGTTTTATGCAGAGAAATAGTGGAAGATATAGCCAGAAAGGTAGGCTTGAGCCAGACTCGGGGGGATCTTGAAAACCAGGCTGCATAGTTAGAACATTATTAGAGAAACCTTTGAACTACCTCAGGTTTTTGTTTGTTGGTTGGTTTAATTGAAAAATTGATGAAAACCAAAAGAAACCTTCAAAATCTAGGATGTTTTAGGAAAAAATATTAGAAATTATGCACTAAAAGATAGGATCCAATGATATAATTTTTCACTTACTCTAAGTCCTTATAAAGTATCACACTAGAGAAAAGAGAATCCTTGTAAAGCACTTATTGGGAGAACTGTTACCCTTTCCCAACAAGTAGAATAAATTTACTGCTTAGAATCCATCCCAACTTTTTGACTCAGATCCGGCACAGCAGCTCCTCTGCCTCCAATGCAATCATCTGGGGACTTGGGACTTTGGTTTGTGGCTGTCACGCCAGGCTCAGGGCTCTTCCTCTCTTCTGATGAACCAAGACAGCTGGGGTTGTAGCGGAAAGAAGCCTGGACAGAGGACGGAGTTGGCTTCTCAGCTCAGCCACTCCGGAGCTTTGTAACCTGAGCAGCTGCCTTAACCTCTCGGGGCTTCATTATCTTTTCCTACAAGGTGGAGAACTTGACCTAAGATGACCTCTAAGTTTCCTTCAAGCTTTGACCTTTTATGTCTGTAAGACATTCTTCTAATAAGCTACTCCAGTATTTTCAGAACTACTTGGTCCAGTGCTTGACACAAAAAGTGCTTGACACCAGGTGTTAGGAGCTCAATGGACAGGACAATAATTATAAATACATAAAGCAAAAGTAGCCGTTTCTATATTCAGCTTAAAATGCAGACCTTACTAATTTGCCTTCTTTCCATATATCTATATACAGCTGGGCTGCCTGAGCACAGCCTATTTTTAGTCTAACATCATTCTACCACGCAGATTAGAAAAAAAATCCTAATTCTCTTCTTTTCTTTTCAGTCTGCTTTTAATACTAATCATGGCAGACAAAAAAGCAGTGATCAAGAATATAGAGGTCGGAATCAGAAGACCTGTGTTTGACTGTTATCACTACCACTAACTAAGTTACCTTGACGTTTTTTAATCTCCCTAAGCCTCAGTTTCTACATTCACAAAGTGATATTTCTGTGAGAATTGAACAAGATCATGTAAATAAAGACTTGACATATAATAAGAGCTCAGTAAACAGGAGAATATAAGAAGAATGTTAAACATACATAAAATATTGAACAAAAAAAAAAAAAGGATGTCTTTTCGTATGGAAACTTCCCTAAGAAAATGTCTTAGACTTGGAAAACTAACCTGCTGAGATTCGCCTTCATCTAATTAAGCGGTTCTCAATATTGACTTCCTGGCAGAATCTTTTGGGAGTTTTTGAAAACTACCAATTCCCAAGCCCCACCCAGAAACAATAAATCAGAATATCTGGCTCACTTAGACGAGGAGCTGGGCTGGAAAGCTGAGCTTCTCAGACAGCTTGAGAGCTCTCAGATCTTAAGATCCTGACATAATTTAAACTTTAGAGACTCAAATCTAATTGAGTTGCCTTCTCCCATTAATACCTGAAATTATAGACTTGGGCTAGTTTATAGGTGAACTCATGATATGTTTCATACAGTGAAAAACTCCTCCAGGAAACCAGTGATTTCCCCCCAAAACTGGTGTCCTTATATGTTCTGTATATTCTGAGAAAATTTCCATTTCAAATATGCTGATGAATGCCAAAATTCGGAGGCTGGAATCTGTTGTCATCTAGCTCAGGCAGAAAGCAGGCCTGAATGATATATGATTGGCAAGATTAATATCAGTGGACCATATTGGATGGTTTTGTTACATATGTTGGGTCACTAGCATGTGATCTGATAACAGGACATGGAGTAACAGAAAAAAGGAGCACTAAAGTTTTTTATTCTCAGTATAAAATTTGGACTTTCTTTCTCAGTTTGATAAAGACATTTTGCACTTAGGAGATTTTGTTATTCTTGCAATTACTACTTTTAGTAGTAATAAGGTCCAAATAACTAAATTAGATTGGAAAGAAAAATTGTAACACTTCACATGACTATTTCCATTTCAGTTTTGAAAGTGTTATAATAGTGTTATTTTAGTGATAATTTTGTATGCTGACATAATTTTCACTAATTATAAGCCACTCCTGCTATGATAGAAAGATAATATGACTATACCATTTTTCCAATGAAATTGCCATTGCTCAAAATATTGAACTTCAGTATATCACTTTCTATATTTAGAAATGACACATGAAACTAAATAATATTATCACTTCTCTTCAAAACTAGTGATTCTCATTAGGAATTAATTTTCAGATTTGCCATTTGGAGATCATAGACTCTGCCACCTATAGCAGTCTATGAATTAAACTGGTATAACTAAATATATCACTATCAATCAGCAAAAATCCTGATATCACGTCTTGGCAAATTTTTTGAAATATAATACATTTGAAGAATGAAGCAGCTTGCATCATAAATAAATCTTTCACTAAAATCACAGGAGATTAACATCCTATAATAATTACAATGGAAATTCATATAAAAGATTTTCTTAAAAAAAACAAGATAGGGAGTAGAAACAGCACTACTCAGTTCTAGTCCCATATCTTTGTCTAATTCATAATGTGACTCTGAAGGGTTACTTAAGTTATCTGGGCTTCCATTTTCTCCCTCCTCTCTAAAATTATTTCAAGCTTCAATATTCTTTAATTCTTTAATTCTATGTGCTCTCATGTTTATAATCAAGAGAACCAAAAGCTCATTTCCATGACATAAAAAGTGAGTTTCTCTTTGGTTATGTGCTGATCTTTAACATGTGAATTTTGGTCTGCCTGGCACTTATATTTCTCCATTAAAATGAATAAACTTACTTCCTAGCCTAAGTTACTGTTCTATGATTTGGGACAGGTATATTATGTAAGGAAAAGGTTAAGCTTCTATACAAAGAGGCCCTAAAATACAATGGCCTAAATTAGATAGAAGTTTCTATTTCACATGGTATTCCAGCTGGTCTAGGGGAGGGGGAGGGGCAGCTCTTTTCCACGAGGTCATTCTGGTACCCAGTTTCTTTCTCTCTTGTTATTCCATCCCCCTAGAGTATTGTCCTCATCATAATTTGGGAGTTGAAAATTTCCTTAGTAAAAAAGTTCTACTTTCAAAACCTCAGTTTCCAGATAAAGAGAAATTCCTAGAGGGTAAGTACTTTGTCCAGTATAACACAACTACTTATGGTTAGCATTCATCCAGTACTCTGCCAACTTCAGCAACGTGTGTCCACTATCACTTCAAACTCAAACCAGCCGCTACTGAAGAATAGTGCAATGGCAAGAACATTGGTTTTAGAGCCAAGCAGACATTTGTTTGAAATCCAGATTTCTCAGTTCAGCAAGTGACAAAAACTGCTTACCTATAAAATGGAGGTAATCCTTAGTTCATGGAGTAGAAGTTAGTATGAAATAACATAATGCAAATAAACTTGCTTGTCATGGAACTAGACACATAGTAAATGTTTCCTAATGCTCCTCACCCTTCCTCACACAGATATGGAAGAAAATATCTTTCCACGCTCAAGTACTGCATTGTGGTGGTAAGATAGTCCACCATAAATGTCTCCCGAATGACCAGCCTTCTGAGCACTACAATAATGTTTTACATTCATATAGTCCTCTCCAGTTTTCAAACTATGTGCGCATATATTATCTCATTTGCTACAACATTATAAGGTAGGTAGTCAATAGAATCACCCTCATTTTATAGCCATGTGCAAACCACCGTATCACACTTTATGTTTCCAAAGCACTCCAACGCACCTTACTCCCTTTGATGATCACAACTTTGTGAAGTAGGAGGAGCAGATATCATTATCATCATTTTATAGATGAGAAAATTGAGTTTGAGGGAAGTCATTAGTTTGACTTTTATCAGAATAAAGAGTTAAATTTATAAATAGTTCTCAAAAACTATTTTTTTAAAGATTTTATTTATTTATTTTTTGCCCCCAAAGCCCCAGTAGATAGTTGTGTCATAGCTGCACATCCTTCTAGTTGCTGTATGTGGGACGTGGCCTCAGCATGGCTGGAGAAGCGGTGGGTCGGTGTGCGCCCGGGATCCGAACCCGGGCCGCCAGCAGCGGAGCGCGCGCACTTAACCGCTAAGCCACGGGGCCGGCCCTCAAAAACTATTTTTTAAATGAAAAAAGTAAAGGGATAAATCTGTCTCTTGATTTCAAATACCGTTTTATTTTGAAGTCTCAGAGAAAACTATATTCCACAGTTAGGACAAGATCCTGATTTTTTCCTGTCTATGGACCAGTATAGTCCCCGCTATACTGTACCAGCAGGTATCTGAGGGGTCCGAGCCACAGAAATGAAGGGTTACCCTCAGCTCTTTTCTCTGAAAAGATATACACAGCCACTTCTGCGACTGTGGAGCCTGCCCGACTATTCTGTTACTCTCTACTCCTCTCCTGCTACCTCACCAGGATGTAAATCAAGAGGATCAGCCCTAGGAGCTAGAAGTATTGGTCCACTATACCGTGATGGCATGGTTTCATTGGGCCAGATTGGGCTCTCTCCTAGGATACACTGACCCTTTTAGTTCATTGACTCTGGAAGATCCACCTCTAGAAACTCACTCTTTTATAACCAGGAATGCTTTGGGCTTCAGGGTTCTATTTTTATCAAGCAGAGATCTATTGAAAAGAAAGAGAAAATGTTAAGTGACTCCTGGCCTTGGCTCAGTGGCTCTATGACAGCAGGTGCAATGTATCCATGATTTTCTTGGCCTTTCATCATGGCCATATGATAGCTGCTGTGGCTGTAGCCCTCACATCCCTTTCAAGACAAAACAAAGTTGGAGAGGGGAAAGTTGGTATCCATAAATATCTGCTTGACCACATCTCTCACTGGCCAGAACTCTGTCACACGGCCACTCTTACCTGCAAGCAAGGCTAATCACCTAAGCCAGAAAAATATCTGCTTTCATTAATCTCAGGGGAATAAAGTCAGTATATTTGGGTCATGGAGAACTTGCTTCCTCCTGATTTCTTCCTACTTCTTTTTCTTCCCAAAGTCAAAACAGGAAAAAAAAAATGAGAAAAGATCTTGAGTTTCTCTCCCTTCTCTGAACGGAACCCAATGACACTCTCCTAATCACTTAAAAATTTCCTTGGTAAATAAATATGTATCAATATGGAAAAAGTTTGAAAATATTTTGTATATACTTACATGCAATGTCTAGAAGATGGTCTGGAAAGATATAGACCAAACTCTTGACTGTCATAAACTGTGGGGAGAAAGATTAACCCCATTTATTTTACCTCAAGAATATATTCATGTGTTACTTGAATATATTCTTTTAAGAAGATATAGACCAAAAAATCCTTGGAAACCAAGTTCTTGATGTTTTAGTTATCATCCATCTTCTTCATGAATATTCTATCTCTATAGAAAGATATTTCTTCATAGAGATCTATATATACGTTCAGCCTCTTCCAAGTGATTTTAATGAAATTGATTTCTTAAAGAATTTTTGTCCTCTGTCCTCTTGGTTATTTACAACCATAATTTAAATGAAACAAAACAAACTTAGTTATACCATGAACTCTTCAAGTTAATTTCTTATCTCTAGAAAATAACATATAAGGCACTAATAAGATTTACTGTATGATGTTTAGTCAAACTAATAATACGACACATTTAAGTGCCACATGTACTACAGGAAAGAGAATAATTACATGTATTGCATCTATAAATTATACCAAAACATTGGGCTGCAATCGGACTTACTGGCAATAAAGAGACGGCATAATAAACCCAACAATGAAATGATGTTCCATATGGGATTTTTAAAGCAGCAATTTTTAAAAGAGTATAAATGGAAAACTAAAAGTATAATTAGTTACAGAAAAATATTGATTGTACCCAGTAGTTTTATAACGAAATGACAAAATAAAAACATGTAGTTCTCTGATCAGCTATTAAAATATGATGCAGGCTAAATTTATAGTCAAAATGTCATTATGCTTAAGAGAATATCACCAATGTGAAAATTGTATGCCTCATCACAACTATAAATTACATTGCATACTTCCAACTGGATTCCATGCAGCTTGTTCCCTTTGAAGAAACAAATTGCCTCAATTTGTTAAAAAATAAAAATAAAAATTTATGTATATATTAAAATATTGAAGTATTTGGTCGCTTTGATATACCCAGTTCCTAGAACAATGTTGGTAAATAGGAGGCACATAATAGCTGTTGTTGAATACATTACTAAATTGAAATACACACCCAAAAATATTATCTCTGAAAAGTGGGATTAAAAAAGCATTTTAATTTTCTTTCTTTTTTTTCTTTCTTTCTTTTTCTCTTTCTTTGTCTTCTCTACATCTCTTAAATTTTTAATGAATATATATTACTTTGTCATTAGATAAAATAAATCATAACGCAATCTTTAAAACAAAATACATTAAAATGGCAAGCACCATTTGAAGACCTACCAGATTCAAGTTCCTGGGCTAGGCAGTTAGGGATAACAGTTGAGATTATCTGAGGGACACTTACAGCCAACAAGATAAGGATAGCAGCAAGGAGAGGCCTCACTATAGGCCTTACAAGCTCAGATTTTATGCCTGTTCTCTCTCATTAAGCTGAGATCCAGGAACATGTTGCCCTTCTCTGAATATAAACCTGAATATTTCTTTGCTAACAAGGGGTTGTGGCCATAAATGAGCAGATAGCCTCAAGCCCCAGGGGAAAAAAAGTCACCGTGAAAGAAAGATTGAAATACTGAGCTTGTGCTACACACGGCTATATGGTCTAAATTCAATTTCTCCACATAGAATGCATAAGCCCAAAGCACTAATGTAAACTTGGTTTGAAGGAGAGAAACCACATAAGAGTCAGTCCTTTGGTGTAGCTTCATGGGGGTCCTCACCTGTGAACCTTTGAAGATGATTCTCTCAGATGATCAGTATGGATAAAGATCACAAAATTCATGAAGAAGCCCAAAGCCATATTAGGCCATGCAAAAATGAACAAATAGGATAATTCAGAATAGAATCCAAATAGAATAAAGCAAGCTGGAAAAAAAAACAACTTTACAATAGGATTGTTTAAAGTATTCAGAGATACCAAGGGAAAGAGTATCCTTCAACAGGAACAAGCAGTTATAAAACAAGAAAAGGAGGAAATGACAAAGAGTCAAGGTAGAAATTCTAGGTATGAAACATAAAGTCACCAAAATAAAAGTAAAATACTCAGTAGACTAAAGAGCATAATGGACATAAATGAAAATAAAATTAGGACATTGGAAGTAAAGGACATCTCCCTGAATATAACAAAAAGAAATTAATAAACTATGAAAGAGAAGTCAAAGCTTGGAGGACAATGAGAATGAGAAGCTCCAACATTTGTCTAAGGGGAGTTCCAGAGGAAGAGAGAAGAGAATGTGACTGAAAGAAAACATGTGAAGCAACAATAGCTGACAATTTTCTAGAAATTAGTCAAGAGATCAGACCTTGGTCCAAAGAAAGCTAAATAAAGTAAATTTTTTAACTACATCTAGATACACATAGTGAAATTACAGATCATCAAGGATGAAATCAAAAAAGATTTAAAGCCACTAGAAACAAAAGGAAGATTTGCTTTCAAAGAACTAAAATCAGACTAAAGTAAATACCATATCAATAAAAATAGATATCAGAATGCAATGAAGAAATATTTTTAAAGTACTGAAGTTAAATAATTTTGAATTTGAAATATTTAAGCAATCAAATTTTCATTTTAAAGAAAGGATAAAAAAGACATTTCAGAAATACATGGATGTAGAAAGACCAAAGAAACACCAAATATATTTCTGCCTAGCTCAGATGGTTTCAAAGGTAAGTTTTACCAAATCTCTATCATTTAAAAAATTCTCCAGGTCCGGCCCCGTGGGGCAAGCGGTTAAGTGCGCACACCCAGCTGCGGCGGCCTGGGGTTTGCCGGTTCAGATCCCGGGCGCGCACTGACGCACTGCTTGGCAAGCTATGCTGTGGCAGCGTCCCATATAAAGTGGAGGAAGATGGGCATGGATGTTAGCCCAGGGCCAGTCTTCCTCAGCAAAAAAAAAAGAAGAAGAGAATTGTCAGATGTTAGCACAGAGTTGATCTTCCTCACAAAAAAATAAATAAATAAATAAATAAATAAAAAATTTTCCAGAGAATAAAAAATGAAGGAAAGCTATCCAATGTATTTTATGAATTTTAGAGAAAAAAAATTCCTAATAAAATATTAGTAACTTGTATCCAAAGATACATATAAAAATAAATATGTCATGATTAAGTAGGATTATCCCAGGAATGCAGGGATGATTCAACATTAAAATTATTATTTCCAACACATTAAAGATTAAAGCAAAAAATATATAATAATCTAAACAGAGAAAAATTATTGTAAGAAATCAATAGACATTTATGATTTTTAAAATGCTTAATAAACTCTGAACATAAGGAGAGTTACTATACATGATAAACAGAATCAAGCAAAAACCTAACACAAATTTCATATTTATTGGTGAAACTTTAGAAAACGTTGCTAATGCTAGAAGCAAGACAGGAAAGTCTGCTATTATTACTTTTAGTCAGCATTCTTCAGGAAATAGTAGTCAATACAATAAGATAAGAAGAAAAGAAATAAGAGGTATATGGATATTAAGGGACGATGAATGGCCATGTTACCACAGCCCCTGAGACATAAGACATCAACCACAAACCCTGCTCAGAACAAGCCTAACATGTTGTCTTTAGCTTACAGGAAACCACAAAGAGAGGAAGGAGGAGGTGGCTGAGATATAGAGTCGAAACCAGTTAAAACTGGTTGAAGGCAACATGGCAGTCTGACTTGACCTGACATAGACGCTGCAGCTCATTATACACACACTGTAATACATTACCATACTATAGAACACACCCACCAACACCATGACAGTTTACAACTGACATGGCAATGGCAGGGTATAACCAAATAAGGAAAGAAAAGAAGTGGCACCCTTGTTCCCCCAAAAAGCCTGCCCAGTTCCCTGAATAACTATGAATATTCCTCCCCTTCGTTACCTTGACCCCTTATAACAGCAGCTTAATCACCCCAAGGGCTGAGAAGTTGATTTGTGAACATAGTTCCCATTTTCCATTCTTTGGCCATTGAATAAAACTTGTGCTGTTGAATGCTCAGCTTCAGTTTCATTTCAAATCCATGATACCAAACAGAAAAGAAACCTCCAAAGAAGAAAGGACTGATTGTGGTTTCGAGGCCCACTGGCCCTGGGCTCTTCCTCAGGTCCCCTCTGATTGTGAGTTCAAGTCCCAGTGGGGGAAGGAAAATCAGTAACAGTAACAAGTATATCTTGTTACTGTTAACACTGGCTCTATCACTGGTAAGAAATTGTAACACTGGACAAACACTGGACGAAGGAACCATTTCCAAGAATTGGACAACAGACGTGTAGGATGTGGTCATTGACAGAAAGAAAAACAAAGTAAGCTCTACTTTCCAAATTGTGACATAGCAAAATAGAACCCAAACACAATGCAGTGGCCTTGTTAGCCTGAGGAAACCGATTGGAGGCTGGGCTTTGAAGGAGCAGGAATTTATGGGCAGGGAACAGGAGAAGAGGAGCCTTGGACTTCTCTAGAGGGAGTCCATTTTGTTGCTAGCCAAATCCTGTGCTGTGCATACACAGGGCAAGTCTTCCTGAGGCCTCATTGTGAGCAGCTACTGGAGACAGGCAGGAGGCTGTGAGCTAAGCAGAGATTCTGTGAATAAGACCTTCATGGAGAAAATTATATAAGTTTACTGAAAGATTTAAATTAATTATGAATACATGAAGGCATATCATGTTTGCCAAGAAAGAAGATATTAAATACATTTATTCTCTTCCTGTTAACCTATAAGCTCAATTTAACTTCAATCCAAAGTTTCTTCTAAAATTCACATGGAAAAAATAAAGAATGTACAAACTCAGTTTTTAGAAATGAAAACAAAGAAACACCTCAGAGTAGAGAAGATGCTATTAAGACACAAGAATCAAAACACATGAAGCAAAGATAGATGACTTTTACCACATCACAACTCGAAACTTCTGTAGGTCTAAAGAAACTAAATAATGTTCAAGATCAAAAAAAGACCAGAAAAAAATTATTATCCAGAATATATAAAGAATTCTTGGAAACCAGTAATAAAAATACATTAATCTAATGGTAAAAATAGGAAAAATGAGGAAAAGACAATTGGCAGACGAGGAAATACTAATGGAAAGTAAATATACAAAAAGTTGCTCATCCTCAACAATAATCAAGGAACCACTGACTGAAAACATGAGATACCATTTTTCTTCCATCAAGTCAAGTATAAGTAAGTCGGATAGTATAAAGTGCTAGCAAAGATTTGAGGAAAGAAATTCTCATATACTGCCAGTGGGAGCAAAAATAGGTACAGCCACTTCAGAGGGCAATTAAACAGAACCTAATAACATTGAAAACACTCACCAATGTGGAACCACTGTTCTTTCATTTCTGAATATATAACCTCTTCCTCCCAAGTCTCCTCCCCCAAAAAAAGCATGTATGTGCACACAAGGAACATATTCAAGGATGGATGTTGTAGCTTCTTTTTTTTCTTTGCTGAGGAAGATTAGCCCTGAGCTAACATCCATTGCCAATCCTCCTCTTTTTTTGCTTGAGGAAGATTGGCCCTGAGCTAAGATCTGTGCCAATCTTCCTCTATTTTATATGCGGGTTGCCGCCACAGCATGGCTGATGAGTGATATAGGTCTGCGCCAGGGATTCCAACCCACGAGCCCAGGCCGCCGAAGTGGAACATGCCAAACTTAACTACTAGGCCACAGGGCTGGCCCCAGTTGTAGCATATTTTTAATAGCAAAAATAAAGAAGGGGAGACTAATCTAATTGTACATAAACACAAGAATGAACAAATTTCAGTATCCTTATGATGAAATACTTTGTAGCAATTAAAAAGAATGAACTAGATCTACATGTATAAACACAGTTTGAGCTTAACATAATGGCAGGTTATAAAAAGCAAATACAAAATATGTACAGTATGATATATATATAACATACACACATAGACAAATACAGAAAACACAATATGCAGTGTATGTATGTATATGTTTTGCTTGTTTGTTTTTAAAGAATGAAAGAGTAAACATCATAGAATTTATCCATGGTCAGAATTGCAGGTGGTTTAGCTAAATCTATAATGTTTTATTTAAGAAAAAAATACTAAAAGAGATTTGTGATAAAATATTAACATTTGTCAATTTTAGATGGAAAACAAAGTAATTGTTTATTATTCTTTATCATCTATTTTTCTTTTAAATGTCTTAAAGCTTTTTAAAAAATCAGTATTTGTATAACAGGTGACAGAAATTTGTGGTGGTGAAAAATAATTGAGGACATCGGGTCATTGTAAATATTATCACAAGTCACAAGTCACTTTGGGGATCTGGCTTTGCTTGTCAGAGATAGCTTTGAGATATCTAGATTTTCTTTTTTTATAGGAGAGGTAAATTAGAATGACTTCAGCTTTAGAGACTTTTTGTTGGTTTAACTTAAATAACTCCCATCTGAAATATATTTTGGTAACACATATACTTGAAAGAATCCTTTTGTTCCCTATTATCAGGCAGCAAAGTTTTCCCCAAGAACATTTTGAAGCAAAAATCAGATACAAGGCCGTGCTCTAATGGCACCATTAAATTGTTCAGTGCTTGGTCTGGTACTTACAGTAATACTGAAAGCATTCCCCCAAGGCCCATCAAAATAGAGCTGAGATATGATGTTCATTCAAACAAATGTCTTGCAATTTATACCTAATGAAATTTCTCTCTAACATTGTTTCCTTCACTCCTCCCTCGTTAATCAATCAAGAGGGAGTAGAATTAAGATACCAACTTTAGCATAATGTGAGAAAGTTCCCCAGCATTCCATAACTGGGGAGTAAGAGAATGACACATGATTTTTCAAATGTGTGCAATATATCAGAAGTGGAGAGAGGAAACTAATGTGAACTTGGGGGAAATAATACAGCTAATATTGTTCAGTAGCAGATCTTGGATATGTTTTTCTCTTTGATTTTGAAATTATTGGATACTTTTATGGACTTTGCCAGTAAAATAATTCCAGTTTTATTACTATCCACATCCTGTGGTTTTATTTCCTAATAAAAAGATATGTAGTGTTAGCATTGTCCTGAAATGTAATTGATTTCTGAGAGGTATCATTTGCTATCTGGGAAATGGTCTTTTAATTTCTATAATATAGGGCATGGGTGAATGAGATGCTGAGAAAGACTGCAGTATCAAAAAGTGATAGTGGAGATAAAAATTATTTTTCATTATTTTAGCATTGGACAGTTTTGAGTTTAATTTACTGAACTTTTTAAAACTTTCATTGAAATTATATATTTCAATAGAAATCTTCAAAAATTAGTTTTGGTGTTATGAAATATTTTCATTTCTCAAATCATTATGATATTACTAATTTTAAGTTGAACCCTTCATTTTCTCCCCCAGAAATGCAGATAGATATACTTAGGATGAAATCAAAGAGCATAGGAAATTTAACTGGGCAGTCCTTAGACATGAGAATTCTTGATCTGTTTAGGGGTTAGCCACAGGAACCTGCTGAAACATCCCAAAGAACTTAAAACATTTACTGAGGGCTTCCGTGAAGGAGACATCCTATGCGTTGTGGGAGGCACAGAGACTACAGATCTAACTGGGGAGAAAAGACGTTATCAGCCCATATTGCAGCCCTCCTTGCCACCAACAGGAAAGCAAGATGCTTCCAAGCTCCTCTCCTGCACCTGCCCACAAATCCCAGCCTCAGCTTCGATTGGTTTCATCAGTCCAGCAGAGCCAATGGTCTTTCTTTGGGTTTCACTTCCTGATGTCACGGTTTAGAAAGTAGCCCTAGGAGAAAGCTCATTGTGTGCTTCCTTTCTCTCAAGAACCACACCCTGCACATCTGTTGTCAAATTCTTGAAGACAGTTGCTTTGCATATTTTGTGCAGTATTATAGTTTGTTGATGGTCAGTAACGTCCCTGGGAGTTCACCTCACTTCGTATCCATATACCTCTTATTTCCTTTTTTCTTATCTCCTCCCACAGGATGACCTGAGTCACCTCAGGGCTGGTATTATGTATTTGCTTATGACATAGACATAGGGCCAAGGGAAATGTATATTGAATGAAGCTAAAGGAACCACAAATTTGAATATGATTGATGACCAAAGGTTTTTCCAACACAGTGTTATTATTTCTTCTGAACAAAGATGACTCCATTTTGGGTCTCTCTTCTGAATAAGAATATAAGTATCAGATGTAACAGTCTCCATAGACAGGTACATAATGCCTTACCTGCAATTCTGAAAGCCACTAAAACCCAAAATTTTTGCAAATTTTGGTAGCAAAACCAGACCGGAACTGGCACGAGTGGTCGGTTGTGGTCAGTGCTTCTCCCAGGCACATGCACCAGTATTATCGGTTTTTTACCTTGTAAATTTTGGTTTAATTGAACAACAAAAATTTCAAAAAGTTAAAGTTTGGGTAACATTGAAAAGAAAAGGAAGCATCTATCATTATCAGCAGTGCAGAAAATGGAGTTAATGGGCCACTCTAAAGCATCTTACTAAAGAATATAGTATGGCAGCTGCCACTATATGTGATTTAAAGAAAGAGCAAGACAAGATGTTGAAGTTTTATGGTGACAGTGATGACAAGAAAACCACTGAAAACAGGGAAATCACTTCAGAAGGTGAAAAATGAAAAGCTTAACTGTGGGTTGATTAAGGGATTCTGACAACAAAAAAACAAAAAACAAAAGTGTGCAATTGGTCAGTTTTCTGGACAAGCAACCAACCATGGAATGTAGAGATCACTATCCATAATATGCTTATCAAATTGTTTGCCTAAGCAAACCAGACATATTTACCTTTCTGTTCTTCAAAAAATGGACTATTAAGAAAATGAGACATTATCTAAATCCCTATGTAATATTGAAGTTTCCATCTTTAGCAGTGTTATTTTCACTGCTAATGCCAGGCAATGCCATCCTGGGACTTTGTTCTTAGAATTAGCCTAGCTAGATCGCATGCTACCGGTATTCCAAAACACTATTTTTAATACATGTGAGTTACTGAAAATAATACAAAAAGATATCATAAAACAAAAAATGAATCATCAAATCAAATACTATGTGAATTTAGATATGCTTACATTTACTGTATGTTAAAAATAATTGTATTGTTATTAGAGATGGGTTTTTGTTTGTTTGTTTGCTGAGGAATATTCACCCTGAGCTAACATCCATTGCCAATCTTCCTCTATTTTGTGTGTGGGTCGCCACCACAGCATGGCTGCCGATGAGTGGTGTAGGTCCGCGTCCAAGAACCGAACGCAGGCCACTGAAGCGGAGTGCGCCCAACTTAACCAGTAGGCCACAAAGCCGCCCCTGGGTTGCTTTTTTTTTAAGTCTGAGAAATTCTCTCCCACTTTTCTAGCTTTCTTGTTGGGACAGCCTATTTCACAGTTAACACAACTAGAGAAACACGGTAGAGAGATAAGAGAAAGGAAAGAGCTATGAATTTTTTGTTAATTAGTCTATAATACTACTAAGCTAAATTTAATTCTATCACAATGTTGTGGCTAACTTCTTTGAGGAGAGAAGTGGGGAAATGCAGAATTTGACTTATTCAGCCACAGGAAAATTGATTCTTTTCATCCTCCATCTTTTTTATTTATACCATTAACTGTAGCTAATATTATTGGAGTGAGATCCCAGCAAGTAGAGCATTCTAGAACATTTTTCTGCACCATATTAGATTTTAAGGAAGTTATCTGATTTTCACTTAGTTGATATAATTTTGTTTGTATAGATGCAGCCACCAAATGCACTTTTTTTTCACTTTCTCAAATGTAAAACCAATTTAATAAACCATCTTGATCCAAGCTGCCATTTAAAACTATTGATTTATTTTTTGGTTTCCATAGTATAAACACAACTTTGAAAAATGTGCCTAATTTCCTAGGTTGTTTTCTAAGTATATTAACTCTTTCCTATTAGTGATTTAGTGAAAAATACATAAATCAATTTTCTCTTTCTCTAATAAATGTTTAAAAAAAAAAAGTATATACTCAAACATAAACCAGATTCCCGTCAGTTGTCTAGAAACAATTACAAGTGATTAAAAACAAAAACTTAAATGCCTTCTCCATTCACTGAAAAGAAAAATGTAGATTATAAAAGCCTTTAGGAAAACAAGAAATAAGCTTATCCTGAATAATAATAAAATATATGCAGATCTCCGCAACCTTAAGATATCACTTTACCTTACTAAATTAGCAAAAGAAATTCTAAGTTTAACTTTGTTGAAGTTACGTAAAACGAATATACTCCTGCACCATTATAGGCTTTCTTGGAAAGCAATAAAACAACAGATATTCAATCATAAAAATATTCATATATCAATTACTTAAAATAATGGTGGTGGAACATAGAGTCTCATGTAAGGTTATTTAGTAGATAACGCAAAATGAAACGATCACGATAACAGTGTTATGTTTGTTATTGTAACTGTAAGTAAGTGAACAAAACCTCGCTCTCACGTCGAGATTTGAGAGGAGGATAGAGCCTGCCTGTAGAGAACAATCAAAGTATTACCTGTAAATTTTCTCCCCATTTTTTAAAAAATGGCAAAAAGGAAATTACTTTTATGCTCTAGAGTTACAATAGCCAGTACAGGAACCACTAGCCACATGTAGCTACTGAGCACTTAAAAAACGGCTACTCCAAATTAAGACATGCTGCAAATATAGAATACACTCTGGATTTCAAAGACTTAGTACAAAAAAAGAATGAAAAATACATCATGAATAATTTTTTATTGATCACGTTCAAATTATATTGGCTACATTGAGTTAAATAAACTATATTATTAATTTTGCCTGTGTCTACGTACATTTTAAAATGTGACTACTAGGTTATTAAGTATGATCCTGTGAATAAAGAAAGCCCTTAGGCAAAGAATTTCAGATTCTTAAGACAGGACTCTAGCAAAGCTGCAGGTGATCTATGCAGTGGACCAAGAAGCTATGGAAAGGGCACTGACACCTTCTACTGGGGGAATATTTGATTGGATCCACCAATATTAGTGAGACTGCTTTTGATTGTAAGCAGCATAAAAATTCAATTCCAACTATATTAAATAAGAAACAGAATGTACTGGTTCACTATATTGGCTCAATGTATTGGTTCAAACTCAAAAGTGTACACATAGTTCAGGTACTTCTTGAAGCCATGGCTCAACAATGTCACAAAAATCCAACTTCCTTCTGCGTACGACGTTGGTGTCATCCTAACAAGAGCACCCTAATGGCAGCAAGATGGTTGCCAGTACTAATGGGGAGTTTATACTTCCTACTTTTAAGACCAGCAGGTGAAAGAGTATGGGTCTTTTTTTTGTTTGTTTTGTTGGTTGCTCTCATGGAATGAAGAGGTAATTTCTTTCCCAAAAGATGCTAACAAATGCCTACTCGTATCTCATTAGCCTTAATTGAGTCCCAGTCTCATCTTTAAGCCAATCATGGGTGCCAAGCATTAAGATATGCTGATTGAATTAGCACAATCAGGGATCACCACCTGTGAGAGCTTGGGGCTCGGGGTCAGTCCTGCCCAAACTGCACAGCTGGGAAATTCAGAGTCATTAAGACAAAAAAAAAAAAGGAAAATGGCTGCTAGGGATGTACCCAACAAATATCCACTCTACAACCTCAGGCATAAACACAGAGGCAAGAATTCTAATGGGAATTTTAATGAACATCGTAGCATGAGAATAAATACCCACAAGGGAGAATGAGTGTATAAACTTTGTGGGATTTTTTTAAACTTTTTGCTATCCCAAATTTCTCTGCTTTTAATCTCCATTTTTTGGTCTCACAGTCTTAGCAATATAACCCTTAAACTCACGGGTTTATAAAACCATAAATGCTTCTTTTTCTCAGTATCAAGGAAGGGACTAGTGAGGGGATACTCAGCTGTTGAAGAGAGGGCAAAAGTGACACAAATCCAAGCAAGTAGTAAGGGTTTGGAGGACGAACATCAGTCCCCCCTCCATACTTCCGCTTATCTGTCCATATCTAAACTAGTTCTCTCCAAGGGAAGAGGAATTAAATGGATTTGTCAATAGTTGTGACATTGCCTGCACCACAATGAACTGGTAGATGTGGTTTCTACATGTGAAATTCTAGTACTCCCCAAGTAGAGCTCCCCACATACTTTCTTTATTCATATTCAACAGTAGGTTGGTAAGGTATTTCTATCCATAATTCCATCTCTGTTATTTACCTTATGAACGATCAAATGAGTAAGCAAGATTGAAGACTGCACCATAGTTTCAGTCATCTTAGATACAATAAGTAGAAATCTTGTCTTAGATTATAAATCTGAGTTGAATTGTCCAACCCAACTGACACTGTAAGTTCTCCAATCCAACCATTACATTGAGGGGTATTGAATGTTTGTTCAGAAATTTATAAAGGTATTCTGGTCTATTCTATTGTCATTTTTCTAAGCACAGTCACCTCACTTAAGAAATCCAAAAGGAGTAAGAGTGAGAGGACAAATTTCAACAACAATCCCCAAACAAAAGATGGGGAAATAGCTCGAATTCCTGAAGAAAGTGGGGAAAATAACTTGAATGACTGTAATAGTAGGGGCAGATAAAGAAGACAGGAAATCAAGATCGAACCCTAGAAATGAAAGGTTTAAGGATACTGACAGAAATCAAACAAAGGTGGTTCTGGAGGGTCAACAGTAGAAAAGCACACAGAAAGAGGAAATATGAAAGTAATTTTATGTTGGGTTGATGGCTTTGCTATGGTTGTGTTAAGTCCAATAATTTCTTGCAAGTAAAAAAGGACTTGAACGAGCTGAAGCAAAATAAAATAGTAGGCAGTAGAGTTCCACTTTAGGCTTTGGCAGACTAGCTTATTTCAGACCAACCGTCCCACTAAGAATAACTAACATCAAAAAGATATTTTAAAAATCTGTCTGAATGCTTCAGAAAACTACCGTAGAGGACATAGGTTTTCCCACTATCCGAAAGTTCACTTTACTCCACCTCACTTTTACAAAAGACCTACATTAGTACCTGTTTTCGGTAACCAAAAGAAATCCAAAGAGAATTTTCACTTTTGCGAAAAGAGCATTCAGCGTTTGCTTTGCAGCGAGCCGTCATAGCAGCAGCCCGCACCCAGAGCAGCGAGAGTGGCGCCGCCAAGCTCCTTCCCCAGGAACTGCACTCAGCATCTCAGCGTCAAGCGCCATAAGCATCTGTGTCTGTAAGCATCTGTGCTTTATCTCGATTTATTTTAGTAGGTTATTTTTTGGGCTGGGAATGCTGAAAAATTTTTTCCATGTAAGTTAGTGGTAATTGCTTCTTTGCTTTATGCCATTTCGGCTTACGTAAGGAATGCTCTAATTCCAGATAGCAGGGGAAACCTGTATCATGGTACACTCCCTACGCCCCACTCTGGCACTTAAGTGCCCGTTGTCACAGCTGCTGAGAGTGTTGGCAGCCTTCAACTAAGTCCCTCTCAGAGACTTGGCACCAGCTGAAGAGAGCCACCTCATCTCAGGTCATGTCCCTTCCTAGGGGCATCCTTCACCCAATGACCAGCATGATGAGGGAGTAAAAAGACTAGCATCCTTAACCCAGTACAGTTCAACTCTAAATGGCCATGCTGGCGGCAGAGTCCCTTGTAAGGCTGGCTGAGGTCTTCATTGCAACTTCATTGTGGTTCAACTCCTCATCCTGCTCGGTCATAGTCCCTTCACTCCCCTGCAGGTGTTGATCTCTAGAGAACTCATCCATAAAGTTGCTGTATGCAAATCTATATCGCAGAGTGTACTTCACAGTAGTGGATAGCTCCAGGCACGGGGTAGCAGTGCAAATGTCAAAACTTTCATTGATGATGAACTGGGATGGGATACTAATGAGAAAAAATCCACCGCTGGTAACAATGTATCAAACATTGAGAAATGCAGGGAAATGATAATTGTAAGGATTCTGGAATGGCTGTTGCTGGAGATTATTAATATTTTGGAGACAGACAATGAAAGGCTGAAGGTGATGAATCGTGAGTTTAAGGAAAGCTGTAAAAGCCAGAGGGACATCCTTGTCAACATTTTAAAACTCTTCAGCAGCCAGAGGGTGGAAAAAGTTGACTAGGTCCAGGCCTTAACTATAAGAGCAGCAGACCTCTAGAGAGAATGAATTCTCCAACTCCACAAGTCTGCTCTGTCAAGTGGTTGGTAAGAAATGGTGCTCTGAGCCTCTTCTCCAAGACAAGAGGGTTTAGAGGATTCAAGATTCTCAAGTGCATCAATTCAGACATCCTCATTCCATATCTCAATGTAGATCCCTTGGACTCCCAAGCAAGGTCATGCCATTGGCAGTGAAGAATTATACACCTTCAGAAAGAAAACATTCTAGTAGAAACAGAGCAGATGACCATGGAACATCAAGGGACCATATAACCAAAACGTCCCATCAAGAGCTGAGTTCTCTCAGACCCATCGAAGGCAGGAGGGCCCAGCAGCAATCCATTGTAAGCTGTAAGTACAGTCATGGGTTGCTTAAAGACAGGGATACATTCTGAGAAATGTGTCGTTAGGCAATTTCGTTGTTGTGCAAACATCATACAGTGTACTGAAGGGAAACAAAATTTGCTACCCCAAAATGTGTCTCTTTAACATGAGGATTATTTTTAAGAAACAAAAAACTCAGAAAGTTCTTCTTGTTACCTGCCCCTTAACTGCCTAAAAGAATTCAGATAAAAAGCCTTGTCTCAGGAAGCAAGCTATCACCTTAGCATCACATGAACTAGGTGAGAGACAGGGAGAAACCTAGAAAAGCCTGTTTGTTGGGCTCTCCTCTGTGTTCTTCTGTTTCTGTGTAGCCAAACACTTGTTTTCCAAACATTTGCTCCTTTTCATCACCTGTGAATTGCCTTCCTTCCCTTTGAAGTCCCTGACTCTCCCTGCCACCACATCTTCTTTTGTCTTCAGCTGAGGATGGTGTGTAAGGTGAGGGCTTCAGCCATTTTGGCTGAAAGAAAACAAAAAAAAAAACAAACTCATAAATACAGAGAAGAGATGAGTGGTTACCAGAGGGGAAGGAGGTTGGAAAGAAGGCGAAATGGGTGAAGGGGGTCAATTGTATGGTGATGATTGGTAACTAGACTTTTGGTGGTGATCATTTTGTAGTGTATGCACAGGATGAATTATAATGTTTTACACCCGAAACTTATATAACATTATATACCAATTTTACTTCCAAGAAAAAAAAATCTCTCCAGGAGTCAGATGGCCATGTGGGGGATAAGAATTGGACACCCTAAAATCTTTAGCTTGATTATTTTTAAGAACAAAAGACTCTGAAAGACTTTGAACTTCCCCCTAACTGCTTAAAACAATTTTAGATAGAAGGCCTGTTCCAGGAAGGACCTAATACCATAAGATAACTATAGTGTAATATAAAATAGGAGTGGTAGACAGAAAGGCACCAGCAAACCCATTTTTATCAAAGTTCTGTCCTTCTGGTCACATTATCTATAGATGGCCCAGCAAACACTCGTTTAACAAACATTTGCATTTCCATCTCTGTATAAACCGCCTTCCTCCCCTTTGGATTCCCAAACCACTACCCCCAACAACCTCCTTTGTCTTTAGCTGAAGATGGTATTTAAGGTGGGGGCTTCGGCCATTCTGGCAAGTTACTCATTTTTCCTAGGCTTCTCCCACATATACATGTTATTAAACTTTGTTCGATTTTTCCTATTATTCTGTCTCATGTCAATTTAATTCTTAGACCAGCCAGAAGGACCTAGAGGGTAGAGGAAATTGTCTTCCTCCCACAGCCACATAATCTTGACTTTTACGACCTAAAGTTGCAGGGCCTCATTGCTCCTTGAAATATAAATACTCAGATAGATAATGCTCCAGTCTCTCAGGTATGAAGCTAACCTAGGTGCCTATCCCTTCCGCTTTGGGAGAGATAAGAGAAGTTTTATTATCCTTTGGGTCAGAGCAATTAGCTCCTTCATTAGGGAAACAAGTGGCTACAGATCTAATCTCTATGGTATGTAAAGGTTTCCAAGAGAAGTGAAAGCAAACATCTATAACTTTATAGCTTATTTGTTTCCATGGCTAGGGCTTTTTACATGATCGCTGAAATATCCAGAAATATTTCATTTCCCCACAGTTATGTATTTCGCAGAAATGTATGCACATGTATAGCAAAGACAGGTTCAAGAATGTTCATGGCAGCATTATTCTTAAGAGCCCCAAAGTGGAAACCACTCGAATGTCCATCAACAATAGAATGGATAATTATCTATTACAGTATATTAATACGATCAAATTCAACATAGCGATAAAAATGAACGAACCTCCGCTACATGCAACAACACAGATGATTCTCACACACATAGCTTTAAGCAAAAGAAGCCAGACGTAAAATAATATATATTCTATGATTCCATTGAAATAAAATTCAAAAATAGGCAAAACTAATATATGATGTTAGAAGTGGGGATAATGCTTTTGACAAGGAAAACAGGGACAGCGAGTGGGAGGAAGCAAAACAAGGAGTAATGTTATTTGAGTAATGTTCTTTGTCTTGATCTGCATAGTGGTTACATAGCTGTGTTTATTTTGTAACAATTGATGAGCTGTTCGATTATGATTTGTGTACTTTTCTGTATATATTTAATATTCAAAAATTTTATTTAGAAGAAAGAGGGGGAAATTTCTCATAGGACTCAGCAGTTCCGGCAGAAGTCAAGGTCGGCAAAGCATTCTGGCCTCTGGAAATGCTAAAACAGAGACTAGAAAGGAACATAAGCTGAGTGTTGATCTTTCTGTCTCTCTCCCCCTTTCACCACTTCTCTGCCTCATTCTTTCCCTCCTCTCAGGTCTGCTTGGCAGAGCAAGACAGATGAAGTAGCAAGAGTAGTTAATAGTGTGGATGATATCGTTTATTCCTGAAGGATTTTTTTAATGGAAAATATATAGGATTTGAGGTTCTCTGTTTGTATTATTCCCAACAGGATTTAGAACAGAGCTGGTATTTCTAGCCTGTGTGTACAGGTAGGGTAAGCATTTATTCTGATTGGTGTTGCCCATTCCACACCTCTTATTAAATAGTTTGAATATGACCTCTGGTTTAGATTTTAAAAATAAATAAAGGGAAAAAAATTTTCAAAGCAAGTAGATGCTAATTATAAATTTAAACTTCAAACTTTCTGTAATGAAAAACTTCTGGTCACTAAAAGAATAAAATAAAGCAAACTGACAGTTTTCTACGCCAAAGGGCCTACAGGTGATAGCTAGTAAATTGGGAGATATCTCTAATGTTCCAAAGCAATTTTCTAAAGCTGGAATCATTCCTTCACACACCTGCAAAAGATTCAGAAGCCCATGGGGAAGTAAACATTTATTTCAAAAATAAACTTTAAAGTTTGGAAATAAAAACAGACAAGCTGTTTTCTTACATAAGAAAATGTGGCTCTAGCCTACCAGAGGTACTGTACTCAGAATTTCAAAGAGCAGAAATAACAGGTGACAGCTTACTCAGAGACACACAGACCAGGTGAACCACAGAACGTGTGTAATTTACGTCCACTAAGCACCATATAAGCAGAGAGGACAGAAATATAGAAACAGGGATTCCAACTCCAGTTTTGCCACTGACTACATGGATTTTCTTCTGTATAAAATGGAAACAAGCACTCACGGTATTGTGAGAAACAAATGATCAAGGTGAAAATTTCCCCAAAGGAAGTAACTTACAATTTATATTTGTAATTATTATTAAAATCTTCTAAGGCCTCTTTTTCCTCTCTCTTTACATTTTTTCTTCCCTCTCTTTTCCTCCTTTCTCCTTATCCTTACCTTTTTTCTTTCCTTTGTACCTTCTCTATCACTTCCTTAACTGTCCATAGTATGTTATTTTAACTGACCATATAGTATATATTTTTTTCTTTCTTAAAACTCAACTAAATTACTTTTACTTGTTTGTGACCCAAAATTAATTTAGTTTCAATGGGTGACTGGTTTACGAGAGAAAAATAAATAAGTTTCTTTACCCTGGTCTAAAAGAATCATCCTTGGGTTTATTGAGATGAAAGATTTAGTTTGTTAGTGAACAATATTTCAGGGTCACAAGGAGCCAATCTACTAGTGATTTTCTTTACAGGGACATTGACCCAACCACCTCACTGCTTTTGGCTGCCCTGTATCCTGCCCTTGGATGAGTGTGTATCCAGCGCGCCTTCCTCCCTGTCCGCTTCCTGAAGGTTAAATGAGATCCTAGGATCTCTGATCAATGTTAATCAATTAGTAAACACTTTCTGAGCATTCATAGTATGCATAGCTTGTGTTAGATCTTTGCAAAACTGGAGTTAAGAAAGACGTGGTTTTTAACTTCAAATATCTTGCTATACGTTTATATTGGAAAAGAGTGTAAATATAATATTATAAATAGGAATAGATGAATGAGGTTTTATTCACTCTTTCAACAAACAGAGAGAACTTTTTGCTGGGGACTGTTAGACTGGTGAGGATACCAGGAAAGTTAGGGGAGGATCCCTATCCTCCAGGAAGGTATCATCAAAAAGAGAAAAAAGACAAGTAAATAATTACAGTCATCTGTTGCTTAATGACGAGATACGTTCTGAGAAATGCGTCGTTAGGCGATTTCATCATTGTGCGAACTTACACAAACCTAGACTGTATAGCCTACGAAACACCTAGGCTATATGGTACTAATCTTATGGGACCACTGTCGTATATGCAGGTCTGTCATTGGCCAAAACGTCATTATGTGGCTCATGACTGTATATTATAATGTAATGTAGTAAGTATCATAAAAAGGATTAACTCTGCTTGAGGGCGTCAAGCTTCCCAGAGGAGGAAGCATCCAGCTGAGGTTAAGGAAGCTCACTAGGTGAGGGAGAGAGGAAAGGACAAGGGGAGCTTGGTTTTGTCATGTGTTGCCTTCTCTTCCCTGCCCACCCCTCAAATGCTGGTCTTCTTCAGAGTTCTCTACAAGATCCCTCCACTTCCTGCTCTGCACACTGCTGGAGCGATGTCACCCACCCCATGACTCCTAGGGGAGGACTCCCAAACCTGTGTCTTCAGCCTCAGAACTATATATTTAACTACTTACCACTGATCTACATTTAAAGGGCTCAGAGCCGCTTCATACTCATTCCAGACTGAACTTTACCTTTCCTGCTGCCTCTCGCCTGTAGTAATGCATCAGCCCTTTAACTGGCCTACTCCAATCCTTTCTCAGTACTTGAGACTGGAGGGTGTTTCTAAAGCACAAATTTAGTCTTGAGATTTTCCTATTTAAACCTTTCAAAGTTTTTCCCTCATTCTTAGAAAAATTCCAATTTTTTTTTTTTTTGACAAGATGCTGGATTATCTGGTCATTGTTTACCCCTCTAGCCATCCTTCTTGCTTTCCTAACCTCTCACTTTACATCCCAGTGATACTGAATTTCCTTAAATTCCTCTCATCAAACATCCTCTCTCAATTCTGGGGCTTCACCATTGATACGTTCTCTACCTGAACATGCTCTTCTCCTGTACTTTATCTTGGGTAAGGCCTCTCATTCTCTAGGTCTCAGATTAAAGTTTTCTGCCCCTGAAATGCCATTGCTGACCCCACAATGCAGGCTAGAGCCCATCCTCTCTGCTCCCTACACAGCTCTGCTCACAGTGAATTGTACTTGCTCATTTGCTCGCTTGGTTACCTCTCGGGACTGCCAGGTCCATGATGCAGCAATTATGTCGGTCTTGAATAACTTTCTATCCTTTGGTTCACAGGGTGCTCGACATTTAGAATTTGGATTCCAGAGAGACAGAGAGCAAAAGCATAGAAACTGGCTAGCTGACTAACGGACAATGTTTACAAGCTTATGTCCAAGTTAGGGACTGGCTCAAGTACTGCCAATTTCACATCTAAGTCTAACTCTCCCTTTTCATTCAGATACTTTCTTGAAGAGTAGGATTACAATCACCTAAGAGATCAGGTCAAGATTCTTGACTGTTTGCCCCTCTGAGAAGTCTTTTAATCAGTTCCTCAGCTTACACTAAACTCTTGGAGGGCTTTAACTACCACCTAGAATCAACACTACGTATTGAGATATCACACATAACACAAACACCTCATAATAAGGGAGAGATCATTACAGAATCCTAATGTGTAACCAGTGAATCGAAATAACAATACTGGCTGCACAGTGTGCTTTCCAGTTTAGTGAAGACATTTGTTCAAATAAGTTAATGCTCCTATCTTAATTGATTGGAACAAATTTACCTATCTATGCAAATAGAGTAAAGCAGACGTAGGAAAAGAACGTCATTATTTACTAAGATATCAACGTAGTTAAATAAGTACTTGATG
This sequence comes from Diceros bicornis minor, assembly GCF_020826845.1. Lineage (NCBI taxonomy): Eukaryota > Metazoa > Chordata > Mammalia > Perissodactyla > Rhinocerotidae > Diceros > Diceros bicornis. The sequence continues at coordinate 91,988,935 of NC_080742.1, read as the reverse complement.
TATCTCATTGGATTTGTTCATGTAACTCTTAGAAGAGTGGTTGAATCTTCAATTCTGTTTTGCTGTTATTAGTAATCAGCTGATATGTAATTACAAAGCAGGGCTATAATAGCTTTAATAAGGCGTACATAAAACATAATTACTTCTTCCATAAACAGCATTACTCAAATATATGTCATTCTGGAGAGTGATATGAAGCAGTCATAGAATTGTCTCTAAACCTAAATTGTTAAATTACTGAAATTTGATAATGTAAAATAAATTCAATGTATTTCTTTTTTGCTGTTTTTTTTAAGTTCCAAAGTTCTCAAGAGATCAATTTTATATGTTTATATGGATAAACTTTCGGTAAGTCAATAAGTGAGAAACTGATGAATGTTCAATAATCATGTGCAAATAGATTTGTTAGCATTTAGCCAGAGAAAACAAACAGCTTGGGATTCATTTATTAGAAAGGATCTAACAAGATGAGCGGACATATTATCATTGCATCTCATGAGGGAAAAGATCCTTCTGAGAATGGATGAAATGTGCTTGAACACAGGACACTCTGGGTAGAATCCAATCCCAGAATCTAGAGAACAGCAGAGACCTAATCAGCGCTTCCTTGCAGGGCCTGCCAGTCCCAGGCACCCTGAAGAATAGCTGTGGGTGAGGACCTTCTCCAGACACTGAGATGGTGGTCTCTAAAGAAACCCTGCTCTCTTTCTAGAGGATCTATAGCGTAGACAGGCTGTTTTAGATTGAAAATTATCACACACACACACACACAAAACTGGCTTAAGCCACAAAGAGAATTTATTGCCTAATTTAACTGAAAAGCCCAAGATAATTAGGATTCTGGTAAGTCTCAGTCACTTAAAAAATGTGAACTGGACCCAATTTCTTTCTCCCAATTTCTTTGCTCTGCCTCCTTAATATAGGCTGCATTTTTGATTGGCTCTCATCTTGAGACTCTAAAGTAGCTTCCACAACTCACTGAGCTTCACAATTCCAGGTTGAATGTCCAAGAAAGTCTGCTGCTTGGAGAGTTCAAACAAAAGTCCCACATTTGAGTCTCATTGGACATTTTTGGCCAGACTAAAGACAAATGTCTTAACCAACCACTATGGCCATGGGAGTGGGACATGTTGATTGGCTTAAGCCAGTTAGGTTCTAATTTAGGAGTTGACAGAGGGTTCCATCTCACCTAACTCACATGGCTGGAAAACATAGCGTATTGTTACGAAAGGAGCAAAAAAGTCTGGGTTCTGGGGAAGCTTGCAAGAAATATCCTATTTTATATCACTTCAGTTACACCAAACATTTTTTGTGTACTTAGAATATGCCCGCCACTGTGCTAGGTGCTGGGAGTGGGGAAGATTTGGAGCAAGATATAGGGAATGTGCAAGATATAAAGAGGAATATGACATGGTTGCTGAGCTCAAGGACCTTAACCCTCTGGGGGTGGGGGAGACTAACATTAATAATTTCGTTGGCAAATCATGTCAGGGGAGTTGACAAACATGGGTCCTTTATACAGCCACAGTGGAGGTAACTGCAGGACAATTTGGCAATGAACGTTGGTCCCCTTCCTGCTTTCATGTCCGTGGTTCCCACATCCTCTGTATCAAGGTACTTCTATATGGCATATTTTGACAAAGCAGAAAACTCCCAGATTATTGTGAAATTGTAGTAAGGACATGGGCAAAGATTTTCATTTTAAATTTTGAAAGGTTTTAAGAAACCAGTGATTGCCAAGAATAATGGTACTCGTTTATTTAAATCATCTCATGTTTCCTTTCATATTTTTCCTTAAATTTAATTTAAACAGCTGTCATTTTTTCTCCAGCATTCTGTCTTGCCCGTCTCCCCTCCTGCTGATGGTGTTTTTAAGCAATGACAAAATGACATTAAAAATTCAATCAAAGTGGCCATTTTTTCATCACTCTTTGCCCAGAATGATGTATTAGCTGTGAAGAATAGCCTTTTCCCTCAGCACGAGGAAAAATGTTAGAATCTATCAGCAATATTCACAGGGTTTCTCTTAAAATACCAAGTCTTGCTTATGTTTTATAAAGTCATATTTTCTGTGACTGGAGCATAACCTAAGTATGTGGTTACCTCGTGAATTGCCAAAAATTTTACAGCACTCTGTTAAGATTTTTTTTAACGTATTATAGAGTATCTGTTACAGGAAACCTAGTAGAGAGTTCCCCGACATTAGAAGGGGTGCAGGCTTCCTTACTGCCTTCTAATGTCACTGTTTAGGATTGAATGAGACCACAGGTACTGGTAAAGCCATTTTAAAGAGGAAAATAGAGAAGAGATAAACCCCTGAGGATGTGTAAGTATAAGCATCCTAAGAAATCCTTCAACGGAAGGGCAGGAAGGCTGACAGTGGCATACAGGCCCAAAAAGATAAATGCTAACAGGGTTATCAGCCTCTGAGTTGAGAACAAGTAAATGAGAGAAGGTGGTGGAGGGAGCCATGAGAAATCATGAGTGTTACTGGGAAGGGAAGGGCTTGTAATGGAGCCCGTCTGTGCCACGTCGGAGTGCCGGAGCATGGGAGGAGAGAGGAATAAGGACTTCACCTTTCCGCATCCAACCTGCAGCCAAGCATGCATCTAATTTTGGCTGGATGATGCCAGAAGCAAGTAAATTCCTACAAGCTCAATTCTGAGGCTTTGGAATTCATATCAGGTGGTCCTGTTCATTGGAAGATTGCTGCTAATAGAAGACCAGCAGTAAAAACATGTAAATTAAAATGCACAGTTCTCTCTCCTTCTCTTAATTAACTCTGACGCATAGATTGCAAAGTGACTTTCCCATTTCCCAACTGTTTTGTCCGAGCTCGGAGTTAGCAGTAATAGGACCACTACATTTTCTTTCCAGTCCACAGTAGAAAATACTTGGCATCTCATCTTAGAAGAGATGACAGTTTTATATTGCCATTTTCACATCTAGGTTTCAGGAGATGTCAAAACATCCCCGGTGATGTGCAAAGAAATTGTGCCTGTGCTTTTGTGACGTGTTGCTAAGGCTAAAATCTCTGTATCTCATATGGAATCTCTCCCTTATTTTGCCCTGAGAGTGAACTACATCTCTCACCTTTTCTCAATATCTCTCACTTTGTGAAGTCCCACCATCCTATACCCAGAGAATTTAAGCAGGCTTCTATGTTGTGACAGGCTAGCCAATGTGGTAGATTATTTGGAGTTGTGTGTTAGTGATCAGTAATAGTTTAATAAGTTTTCTACGGCAAAAATATATATATAAGTGTTTTTTAACAGAGCTCCTCAATATTTTAACAGAAAATATTATCAGGGGATTACAAAAGAGTAACCTTTCAGTATCCTTCACAGAATACCATGGCTGCCTACATTATTACGTACAAGATCCCACCTCCCTGCCAATCCTGCTAGAATCCTTTGTGTTTTCCCCTATTGCTTGTGTCCACATGTTAATTTTTTATGTGTGAGCCTATTTAATGTTTGTTCATTTGTCTATCTGCCCTTTATCCGTGTGCCTCAGTGATGCTTTAAATTCCTTAAATTGTAGGTTACCAGAAGAAAGAAAATCTGCCTAATTCTATCTAATACAGCATCATCTTTAGGTAAATGTACTTAATAAGTGCTTTTTATTATAAGAAAAATTATATGCAATATTATGTCACAGAGTTATTTCTTCATGATGTCTTGTGGGGGGTTCTACTGTTCACCTTCTTTTATAATTAACTTTTTTTAAATGTCTCTTAATAGTGTCCCCAGTACACAGAACAAGAAGCAACAGTCCTTAAAGAGGGAAAAAAAAATAGCAGTCAAGGTCCCCTCATCCCTGGATGTGGTGCTGGTCACAGAACTCGGAGCTTCTTTTCCTCAGTATGCAATGCAGATCACACAGTTTAATAAGACACACGTTTCCCCTGAGAATTTAAGATGGCAGCTTTCTACTCAAGCCACCAACTTCCACATCTCTGTATGTCAAAAATGCATCTCTCTCTCTTTTCTTTTTTAATCTCTTATTTTACAAATGAGAGAATTGAGATCCTTCGAGGTTATATGGCTTGCTCATGGGGACACAGCTAATTAGCAGGCTTGCAAACATCATTCATCAACCTTAAAAATGTCCTTTCAGTGTGTTGTCTCATATAACCTATTACCCTTAAGAAAGCGCCTTTCTGAAGAGCTAGGAGTTTTGTCAATACTGCCCATCTGCCTTTATAATTAACTTTTGTTTTATCTCTCTTAATAGAGTCCATAATATAGAGGACAAGCGGCAGTAGGTATTTTTAACCTATTACAGTTTCTATATGTTATTAAGCCAACTTTAAAGATTTTATTTATTTATTTATTTCCCCCCCAAAGCCCCAGTAGATAGTTGTATGTCATAGCTGCACATCCTTCTAGTTGCTGTATGTGGGACGCGGCCTCAGCATGGCCGGAGAAGTGGTGCATCTGTGCGCCCAGGATCCGAACTCCGGCCGCCAGCAGCAGAGCGCGCACGCGTAACCGCTAAGCCACGAGGCGGGCCCTAAGCCAACTTTAAAACAGTGTAAATTATTTAAAATAAGAAGCAGCCATAGTCTCACCAACATGATAAAACCACAGCTATTTGATTTTATGTCCTTTCCCAAACTTCTTTTTTATCGATCAATATATACTTTTTACAAGGCTGTAGTATAGTATTTGTTATATGTGAATTTATGTATATTATTTTTCTATTTTTTCTTAACACTATCTTGTTCATTTTTCTATCTTTCTACAAAATTCTACCAAAAAAAAACCCTGCAAAATGACTGCATCATCATGGAACAAAAGGAAAGTTAACTTAACCGTTCCCCTGTTTTTGGACACAGACTATTTCTGATTTTTCACTATTATGAGTAACACAGAAGAGAACACACTTGTGCAAGTAGAAGCACAACAGTATTTCCACAGGAATCCAAGACTGCAACAAATAGCCTCATGCCAAGTGAACAATCTGGTTCAGATTTACCTTCTGTGAAACAGAACATGCAAATATTGAACGTTGTTTTGACACAGCATACACTTGCTTTGCCATGATGGGGCTGGGGATAGAATGAACTGCTCTTTGAAATATTTAAATATTCCTCTTGGATAGCAGACCTTTTTATTGAATTGTAGTCTGTGTATGGGTAAATATTTCTTTTTCTTCCGTTCAAAGTAGGATAGGCAGTTACAAATTGTACTATTGTATGCCAACTATTGGCAAGTACCTAATATACACTATCCAGAACCTTCTCAGAAACCTTATGAGGGAGGTGCTGTTACTCTATTTTATAGATTTACAAATGGAGAACCTGGGGTGCAGAGAGGTTCAGCAACTGCCAGAGCCAATTGCCAGGTAATCGACTTCAAGCCCGTGTTCTTGTCATGGGACCGCCTGACCCTATTGTGTACCCCTGCGTCACTCAATTGTGCACCACATCAAAACTCAGTAGCAGCGAGAGGATACACCACCCAGTTGTTTCATTTAACGTATATCTTTACTGAAATATAATCCATGGACTGTACAATTCACTCATTTAAAGTGTACAAATCAATGGCGTTTAGTGTATTCACAGATGTGTGCAACCCTCACACAGTCTATTTTAGAACATCTTCATTGCCTCACAAAGAAACCCCATATCCTCTAGCTATCACCCCTTCCAACCCCTACTCCCCTCAGTCCCGAGCAACAACTAATCTCCTTTCTGTCTTTATAGATTTTCCTATCTGGACTTTCACATAAAAGGAATCATATAATATATGGACTTTTGTGTCTGACTTCTTTCACTTAGCATAATGTCTTCAAGGTTCATCAAAGTTGCAGCACATATCAGTATTTCTTTCCTTTTCATGGCTGAATAATACTACATTGTATGCATATACCACATTTTACTTATCCGTTAATCCATCGATGAACATTTGGGTTGTTTCCACCTTTTGGCTATTATGAATAAAGCTGTGATAAACATTTATATACAAGCTTTTGTGTAGATATGTGTTTTCATTTCTCTTGGCTATATACCTAGGAGTAGAACTGCTGGATCATATGATAATTCTGTTTAATTATTTGAGGAACTTCTAGACTTTCAAAAGTGGCTGCGCCATGTTACATTTCTAGCAACAGTGTATGAGGGTTTTGATTTCTCTGCTTCCTCATCAATACTTGTGATTATTTGACTTTTTGATTCTGGTCATCCTAGTAGGTGTTTTTAACTAGATTAAAACCTACTTTTTTAGCTTCATGTTCTAGTTACCAAGAAATGGCAGAACTATGGAAGGAATTAGAGCTCCAGTGGTGAGCAAAACCAAATAAAATCCTTGCCACCTTGGGACTTACCACATAGTGAGGAAGAAGTTACCAATCAAATAATCACACAAACAAATATCAATCTACACGTGTTATAAGTGCCACAAGGGACAGGTACTTAATTCAGGGATTTACAAACATGACGGGTGCAGAGGGAGTCGGGTTGTGGGTTGGCAGAGAAACTTTATTTGCAGGAAGTATTTGTGACAGAGAGGTGTTGGGATTATAGCAGTATACTAACAGTTTCATTCTATTTCAATTTTTGTCAGACCACACTAACAAATAGCTTCCACGTAAACTTCTAGGAGCCTAGAAAAAAAACAGAATGTCTTTTTTCCTTAGAATAAACAAAAATAATTTTACTAATATTAAAGCTCATCTCTCCACTAAGCTACCTCAAACGTTCAAATATATTTCCATGGACCTGATTATGTGAAATCTATTTTCTTTATTATTTTTTTCTTTATTTCTTTTGTTTGTTTCAAATTCTACTTATTTTTCTCTGGTGTTTGTTATTGCACAATTTGTTTTATTATTTTAGATGTTTATTTCATATAATCTATGGCCTCTTTTTTTAGCATTTTGGATTTTATCTGTTATCTACAAATAGATTAAAGTTTATTTTTAAAACAAGACAATTTCTCAGAAATTTCTAATTGTAATTGTAATTATAAGAAGAAATGGCTTTGATCTTTTATAAGTTTACGTCAAAGCTTAACTAGACCTCTAATTTGTATGCCTATAATTCCCTATTGTTTTAACATTGTTATTTGGAAGATTAGACTTCCAAACAAGTGGCATTTACCTGGATTTCACCTGGCTTAAGTACATCTTAATGCATGATGTTGTACAACTGGTATAGGCTCTGAGGTCAGATCTGAGTTTGAATCCAGACTCTATTATTTACTCTTGGTATAATCTTCAACAAGCTATTTAACCACTCTAAACCTTAGTTCTTTCATCAAAAAAATAAAAAATGGAATACCTTTGTAGGGTTTTTAGCATTAAATAATGGAACTTATATAAAACATCTTGCACATTTAGCAAAAAATATTATAGAAGGGTAACCTATTAAATAGTTATTTTGTTTTGTATTTCCACTGCTTTAGATTCATCTGGAATGGAGAAAAGTTTACTTTCTTCCTCCCAGGAGAGTTACAAGGCATTTTGTGTCTAAACACTAATCCCTCTTGACCAGTGAGAAAGGTAAGCAGGCTCTTTTGTGATATTAGGGTCTGAAACCTGGCTTCTTAAGAAATCAAATACTAGCTGATTAGCCATCCAGTTCTACGGAGGTAGAAATGTGTATGAGGAAATGTTGGATTTTGTTTTATCTTATTGGAGGAAGGAAAGATGGAAAGATAAAAGCAGCCAGTCCTTGGGTGGATCCCTGGAGGCTGAAGGAGAAGGGTTATAGGAATTTAAAGGGTAAAGCATTGAGCCTGCTTTCAGGCAGCACTTTGAAATCAGAAAGGTTTCAAAATGGCAGTGGGGGTGCCACTAAGCGCTAGGGGCTGCTTAGGGAGCCTTGTGGCTCGCCCCAGGCCTATGCTTAGCTTAGAATCTGCTACTCTGCTGGACAGAGAGCTTGGCAATGGCATAGAGCAGCAGTGACAGTGATGGTGGGGGACCAGCTCACTCCCAGACCACAGTAAGACTGAAGGCCACCTCACTGATGGTGGCAGCCACAGCCCAAAAGACCAGAGCTCCTCCCTACTAGGGAGTTAGAAAAATGACGGAGCTCTGGATCAGAATTCTTGAAAAATTCCAAAGAGAAAAGACCTCCACTAAAACAACAACTGATGTTATACTTCTTGCCAATTTTTTTTTCTGGTGGAGAATGGGAGGAGAGCATTTTGAGCTTTTTGTAATTAAAGCAAAAAAGATTAAAAATTTGACATTATTTAAGCTCTAAGTGATCTGAGGCAATTCATAGCTATTGCATATATCAAAAAAAGGAACAAGTATTAACCATTTGATAATTAGAAAAGCCTGCATGTTATTTTGGCAACAACACTGAAATAATAAATGCCTACCATAATATGATATTGTTATTATTTCACCTTTGAGTCCTCTTTTCGAAGAAAATCCTGTGCTTTAGAAAACAGGCATAGACCACGGGAATCCTGATCTTCCTGTATTATCTCCTTCAATCCCTCCCTTTTCCTTTTCCCCTTTTTCTCTCTCTGCTTATTTCTTCTCTCCCTCCTTTGCCTTTTCAGTTTCTCTTTCTCTTTCCTTTTCTTGACATTCTCGCAGTTTCTCAGTCTCACGCCTTCCCTCTCATCTCTCACCTTCCTTCCCACAACTCCCCACTCACCTGCCTCCCCCTCTGCCTTTTCCTTGTCTGCTCTTGCCATTAACCCCACTCCATTCCCCACCTTGCATTGACTTTTTCAAAATAGAATTTTCTCGAAATAGAATCAACGATGTAGATCCGTATTCCCTTCATTCGTCCACAGGGGAAAGCTCACCACTCAGACCATTGTTAAGTGGGAAGTTTCAAATGTAAGCACTTGAGCGTCTTATATTCTCAACAATGATTCTGAAATCTGCATATGTCTGTGAAGAAACTTTACATTGAAATAAAAAGTGCCTAAAATATCTATGAAAACTTTCTTTAATAGTTTATCTTTCAGGTAAAAAAAAAAAAACAGACATGGTCACTGGTAACAGAAAGGGTTCTTTGGGGCTGAACTTAAGAAGCTGAAAAGAGGGACATACGCAGATCAAGTGTCTGGTGAGCCAAAACCATAACGCCTTGGTGTAATAAGATTCCGCATTAAAATAGCTGAAGTAGAAAAATGTATATGTAATATTCCGCCTACCTAAGTAATTATGACTTACAATTTCTTTTACTGCTGTAGCTTCAAGGCCTCACCTTGTTTACCCTTGGAACTTCTGTTCTAGAGGCAGAAAGAGCATTGTGTGGGCTGAGGAGAGACAGCGGGAGTCCTGACTCTTACAATGGTGCTGATTTGAATAGACGGACAAAGTGTTTCCTTTGCTCTTAAGGACTGGTATTATTTTTCTGAGAGGCTAATCAACAAAACAGTGGAGTCAGTTCGTGTACATGCAGTGTACTTTTTACCTTGAGACCTTTTAAACAAATGCCTAACAGGAACCGAAGAAACATTTTCTGATAAATAGAGTCCCTGTGAACAGAAAGTTCCCAATGAAGAGGGATGATGCAAGTAGATGTGGAAATATGAGAGAGGAAAGCTTATGCATTCCTACTCATTCTTGTTCATTTTGAAGACAAGGAATATCATCATGACAACTCATGATTAGGTAAGAGGGTGCAGTCTCCTATATTGTCCAACTGGAAGAGAAGGACTTTCTGACATTCAAAATATTGCCCACCCTTGCCTTGTCTGAAGTTTCACAATAGAAGAGTAATTCCTTTGGATAAGTTTCCTTGTCTTCTGTTAACTGAATGTAATACATTGGAATGGATAAGTCAGTAAAGAAAACCTGAGTACAATTTTCCTAAGAGCTGATTCTGTATCAACACTGTCCAATAAAAACATAATGTGAGTCATATATGTAGTTTGAACTAAGAGCCACATTTAGAAAGTAAAAGGAAACAGAAACTCGTAAAATTAATTTTAATAATATATTTTCTTTATCCCGACATAGCCAAAATAATATCATTTAAATATGTAATAAACATAAAAAAAATAGTAATGAGCTATTTTACATTCTTTTTTTGTGCCAGACACACAAGGACAGATACTGTATGATTCCACATATGTAAGGTACCTAAAATAGTGAAATTCATAGAGACTGACAGTAGAATGGTGGTTGCCAGGAGCTTTGGAAAGGGAAATGCGGAGTCATTTTTAATAGGTACAAAGTTTCAGTTTGGGGTTATAAAAAAGTTCTGGAAATGGATGGTGGTGGTGGTGGTTGCATAAGATTGTGAATTATTTAATGCCACTGACTATATATCTACAAATGGTTAAAATGGTAAATTTTACATTATGTATATTTTACCACAATTAACAAAAAAAGGAAAGAAAATTCCCTGCTATAAACCCTGTGTTAACAGCCGGCTTTTTAGCTTTGAATTTGTTTCCCTTACTTTGGGAAGAATAGCTTCTCCATATTGCTTCATGGTCACAGTTTAGGAAGTGTTGTTATATTATTAATTATAAAATTACACCTTATTTTGTATATGGTTGAGTACTAGGTGGTTTATGCAGCAATTAGAGGGTTTAACTTTCACTTGCAACTAGAAATGCTGGGACCAACTGAGCCTCATGCAAAAATAATGGCTAAAAACTGGATTCCTGTTACAGAGGTGGGTGTACTTGAAAAAGAGAAAAACATTTCAGTTCAATAGAAGAATTGTTATTTTAAAAATAGAACACATGAAATTCTGGGTTTTAATGGGACATAAAAAATGTTTTATTATTAGCAAACGAACAAAAGAAATTGCCAGTTTTTTTTCCATATTGACACCTATCAGTGTTGTACTCAGCCTGTCAAGATGTGCAGGCATTAAAAGCAGAAAGAAGGGAGCATTTTTCTAACTTAAAAGTCAATTGATTAGTGCATATGTATTGAGTTTTAGGATAACCTAATCTTAAAATTCAAATCTAAAAGAAACATATATTCCAGAGTGAGAGGATAAGTTCCCAGCTGTCCTATCACCGCATGCGTCCTGCCCACAGAAGCAACGCGATCCTGGAAAACCCGTGTTTAGCTGTTGGAGAGGCCTGTGTTCAAATCCCAACACTGGCATTATCAACTGTAAAGCATTAAGAAGAAGTCAGATAGACACTTTGAGCCTCTGTTTACTCCCTGTAAGATGGAGAAATATTTACTTTTCAGAATTGCATGAGGATTCAAGATAATTTACAGGAAGTATCTGACGTTGATAAATGAGCACTATTATTACTCTCCTTTTGGAAGTTAGATTAGGACTTATTCAACCTCTAGACCTAGTGTAACTTTGAGGAGAGTAAACGCTTTTATTTCACCCTGTACTTTATAGAATAATTACAGCAGTAATTAAATAATTCTTTGTTTAATTATCTGTTTAACGCCTCTTCCCTCTATAACACTTTCCCCCTTAACACTTCATATAAGCTCCATGAAGTCAGGGAACGTGTCTGTTTTCTTCACCAGTGCATTCCCAGATCCTTGGGGAATCTTGCAAATAGATAAGGAGCCATGGGGAAAAGAGAATCCCGAGGCAAGGGTGGTGACCACAATTCTGAGAGCAATAAATTTCGTGCGTTACCAGACTGAGGTAGTCAGGGCAGAGTGTGCAGTCCACCCAGCTTAGCTGGTGCAGCTTGAAGGATTAAACACAGGAATGTGGGTTCCAGTCCCATCTGGACACCATCTTTGCCCTGCCACCTCCCTCACATGGTGCATACTCTGTGTACCTGACTTACCAAGGTGCATATGCATGTGCCCAGCACATAATAGGTGTTCAACAGATATTTTGAATAAATCAATTATAAATCAACCTTCTTCATATACCAGCATGTGTGATGCCCCTAACTTTGTACAATGTAATGATACTGCTCATATAGTCTATTAATTTTTAACATAAACAATCATAGAACTAACCATTTGATGCTCTTGCCATAGGTGCAATTGTGAAACAACACTGGATCTAGGTCTGGAAAATGTGGCTTCTAAAGCACTTTGACCTTGGTTTCTCCATCTCTAAAATAAGGGAGTTTGAATGGGTGAATTCTAGTTTCCTTCCAGATATACTAGTATTTGATTTTTAAATACATACACTTCATCCAGGTAAAGAGAAAATAGTAAAAGATATAATTAAAAAAGTAATTTTTAGTGATTCAAAGCAATGCAATAGCTTCTGGTCACCACAGTGTTCTAGGCAGCTTATTTATATCCATCAAGTCTTAATTAACTACTTAAATCAATATATGTTTAAGATGCAGGGCCTAATCACTCTGATATCAACTGAGAACTCTTGGGCAACTTCTCCATGATGTTTCCCTTGGATGGAGGCTACCTGAACCTGAGCAAGTACTCTTTGGTCTACTATGTTGAAAACTGGGATGCCGGAAAATAGAGCCTTGGGAAAGTAGAACCATCAATGCATTATTGACTCATAAGAGCAATCTCTCCACACAAGATATTTGGGTGCCTATGTCTCTATCCAGCATTATCTAATATAACCCAGAAATATACTGCACTCCAGCCTCTAATTTCAGGGGTAAGCAGAAAGCTGTCTTTCTTGCATCTGTCCTCTCTGGAGTATGTTTAGCTTTATAGGTCTTTCAGCTCCCACTTTCACTGTGACGGATCCTCTGAAGGAGATGTAGCAATGATCTAACAGTAGCAGCCTGTTTGATAAGGTGGTGTCCGTCCCCAGTGGACCTTGAAGAGAGATGAGGGTGAAACAAGCTCTCATCCCTCTTGCCTTTCTGTTCCTTCAGAGTCCCCAAGATTAGTACATTCGTATGTGTATGTACAAGATAGAGTGATACCGAAAATATTTAATAACTAGCACTGCAGAAGAATAAATCTATAAGAAAGGATAAGGGTCTTCATTGCTAGAGTAGAGCCCTGGAGCTCCCTGATATGCCAGCAGTTAACCAGTTACTTGCTGGATCCTGAGGAGGTCAGGGTCCTAAGGATGAGTCTACAGTGCCTGGGATGGTAGGCAAAGGAACATTTAGGGGATCTCAGGGCAGCACAATAAGTAAGGAAGAATTTAAACATTTTAACAATTAGTATGACAGAATAACAGCCTTAAGTATATATGTGAATTGCTCTACTGAAGAGTTAAGACATGCTCAAAAGAGAATTACAATAGGAAGGAAGAGGTTAAAGTTTTAGCTAAATCAGATTTCCCCCTGCAACTCTAAAGTAAAGGTAGGTAAAATGTAAATCCTAATCCTCCAGTCCAAAATGCCCATCTCTGCCCGTCCTCAGGATTGTGTCTCACTTACCAAGTGGCTCCTTAAATCTTTATGTTAGAATCTCCAACCCTTTTCCCTTTGGGAAACCGCTACCTCTTCCTATAGAAAGAAATCTCTTCTTATGAATCATTCTTCCCCTCACCCCATACCACGCCCAAGTGTAAGTCACGCAGGCTTGAGGGCTCCTGAGAAGGCTTTGACAAGGTGGACAATGACACCCATCATCTTTACACAGCGAGGATGAGAGCTGCCTCTAGTGCTGCTGGAAAGAAGGGTTAGGATCCTCTCAACTGAACTTCTTTTTGATATTCTTGCCAGCATGAATTATAGGCCTCCCAGTTCTTTAACTTTTGTCAAGTTGTCCTTGAAGTAAGCACATCTACTTAAAATTCTCATTAACCATTTTCAGACTACGTAGTTGCTGTGGACTGAGTTGTGTCCCCCCAAAATTCATATATTGAAGCCTAACGTTCAATGTGACTCTATTTCAAGTAAGGAAGTTATTAAGGTTACCTAAAGTCATAAGGGTGAAGCCCTAATCTGATGGGATTAATGTCCTTAAAAGAAGAGGCAGCAGAGAGCTCGCTGTCTTTGCCATGTGAGGCCACAGCAGGGAAGTGGCCATCTGCAAGCCAGAAACCAAATCAGCCTGCACCTTGATCTTGGACTTCCCAGCATTCAGCACAGTAAGAAATTAAATTTCTATTATTTAAGCCACCTGGTCTGTGACATTTTGTTATGGCAGCTCAAGCAGACTAAGACAATAGTCTAATCCCACATTGGGACAGAAAATATTTTCTCAATTAGTATGGGACTGCCATATCCTTTGAGCCAAAAGGTCTCATTTATTCTGGAAAAGCACTGGTTTGTTTTCTTTTGTTTGAGATTTGTTTTTAACTGCTCTGACCTAGTAGCCTATTGGAATTACTAAAAAAAGAACACAAACATTAGTTTTAGTGATTGTTTTCTAAGCTTCTGAAAAGAGCTCTAAAAAGGAATCTTCTGATAAGAGGGATAAAGGTCGAGGCATTGCTGCTCATTCCATACCCCACACTAATACAAATATCTTGCAAATCTATGTAGCTACTTCCCCTTATGAAGAGCTCTCCCTGGAGTTTTCATAGCCCTGAGACACAGAAAATTTTTTTAAATTTCAAAGATGATAAAAATGAGGCTCAGAATACTTAAGAAAATTTGTCAAGGAACAACCAAATAGAAAGTTTGTGATGCAAATACCAGAGTCCTCTTCCTATGGGTCTAACGCTTTTTCCTTTATGCTATTTTTTCTCTCAGTTTTATTCAATTTTTGGTACTAATCTTGTCCCTTTTACAGTCCAAGATCCAAGAGTTCAGAATTGTATCTAATAAGTTTTACACAGCATCTTAAGCAGATGGCTATTCAAAGCAGCTTAATTCAAGAGATATTTATTGACCATCTACTATGTGCAAAGCACTTTACTAGACATTCTTTCCAGGCTTTCAGGAACTCAGTTACCACTTGATGATAGCCGCTAATAAAATTACATTGTCTTTAAAAATATGTTTTTACAGACATGTCTGAATTGATTCCAGAATAAATAATGTTCAGAAATCACAGTGGACCTCTGTGATATTGTCTTCCTAGCATACTCCTCCTGTATTGTCTTTTCATTTACCTCACCCAACTATTTTGATAACAAAGGAGCTAATTTGTTCTTATCTTATATGATCTCTTGAACACAGTTGATTGGCCCAGCATGTGTACCTGACCCAAGCTGGGCCAATGAGTCTTTTCCCTGGGGTTTTGGAGTTTGACATCCAGAGAGTCAAAATGAGTCTCCATTTGAAAGCTGAAGATCCGAAAGTTAACTCTTGGGAACTATCAGTTACCATGTGTCCCACCAAGTGGAGAAAGGTGGTCTGCAAAGAGAATGAAGTGAGAATATAAGGATGAAGCCAACAGGCAGAAAGGAGTAGAGATGATGGAGGTCAGCTTGCCTTCAAGTCTCTGTTCTAGCTCTTCTTTAGATCCTTTGAGAAAGTTATTCCTGCCCTTTCTGAAATTTGGTTTCTACTCTTTTATTTCCAAAAGCCAATATTTTGGCTTTGTTTTGTGTTTGGTGTTTGTTCTTGGTGTTTTTGTTCTTTGGTTTTTTTTGCTCAAGCTAAGTCAAGTTGGGTTTGTGGCTTCCTATCAAAAGTCTCAATGGATACAAAGATCCATACATCGTTTTAGTAGCAAAAGTGGGTGAAGAAATTCAATTCACTGTAGTCCTATAAGGAAAACTAAAATGTAAGAAAATAAATTTTAACATTTCTTAACAAAAGCTATTCCATCATTTGACTTTAAAATATTATGTTCACATAGAACAACTGAATTTTGCTTCTGGAAAAATACTTGGAAATTATTCCATGGCAATATTTGAGTGCAGCCCTCTCCTTTTTTACATTTGAGGAGCCCAAGACCCAGAGCCTTTAATGTCAAGTCCAGCTACACCAAGAATGGAATCATATCACCAGACTCCAGATAATATGTTTCCTTCCATGCAAATATGGAATTAGTGTCCAGGAATATATTAAATGACTATTAAGAGTAACACACTCTGCTAAACACTGGAGAAATTATTGTGCACATAATTCATATCACACAAAGGTAATGTTTAACATTTAAACATAATCTATCATTGACAGCGCTTTCCATTCTCTCCCCACTCTCTTTCTATCTCTATCTCTCAATCCACATCTCTATCTACCTAAAATTTTTACCCTCTGTCTGAGTTTTTTTCCCTTGACAAGGTTGTTGTAAATTCCACAAGGTCTGTTTATGTATCTTTTTTATCTCCCATAGCTCCAAGCACAATGCATCAAAAATGAGATTACATATTTGATAGTCATCAGTCTGCAGGTGATAATTGATTCTTTTTCTAAGGGACAAAAATTTTTGGAAATACACTTAGGAGGCTAGAACAGAATAAGAGAGAATTATTGAAAAAAGGTAAATAAAGTTGAGTCCTTCAAACTTTCTGATCCCTCTGCCAAATTTCTTCTTTGCTTCTGTCTCCTTCCCACATTTTACCTGGCTAACTCCCTCATTCTTTAAGTCTCAGTTAACATCTCATTCTCTTAAGGAAGCCTTTTCCAGATCCTCAGAGATCTCCTGTAATAGACTTTCATCAAGCTCCACATTTCCACTTTTGTGGCACTTATTACACTATTTGTTATTTGTTAATATTTGCAGTTCCCTCCAAGATGAAGCTTCTTAAAGGACCATGTCTTTCCTGTTCTCTGGTGTATTTGTGAGACTCACCAGTACTTGGTACACAGAAGACATCTAATAAATACTGTATTTATTGATTGAGTGAAAATACATTGTCATAGTAACGAAAAAAAAGGACAACATTTCAGAAAACAAGAAATTCATTCATTAATATGAATTCACTATTTCATATCATAAACACTGCAGTAGTGTTTATTCACTTTTTAATCATACTCAATTTTTATAGCTTGTCTATTATATTCCTCCACTGTGCTATATGGAGATGGGAAGAAAAAAGCTACTGGGAATGGTCCTTCTCCAATGGAGGGAGAATCATTTCCACAAATTCTTCTAAGCAAATGTCATCATTTCTAGATAAACATACATCTATGTGAAATAGTCAGTGTTACTAAATACTATAGAGAAGTCAAAAAGAATCAGGCATATAAGACGTGTTACATATGTGGTTAGTACTGAATTAGAAAATTAAAGATTTGTAATCTCTTTTTAATCATTTGACATGTTTTAAGCCTTGCCTTCTTTAAAAAGGCATATACTTAATTCTTGTGCAGTGATAAGTCTGTATAGCCCCACAGATTTTTTTAAAAGAGACTATAGACCAAAATGCCATGTTTCATTTAAAATATATATTCACATGATTCAAAATATTTTATTTAATTTTTAATCCATCAACAAAAATACTCATGATACCCTGGTTGCTCAATATTGCACTAAATACCGAATACGACTCTAATTTGGGGATAAAAAAACTGCTAAGTGTGTAAAAACATTCTAACAGAAAGAAGATAATAAATATTGCATTATTCTCTGCTATTTATATGTGTATTCCACCCACTCTAGTGAATAATGAAGCAGTTGTTAAAAGTTAGGTAAAAAAGATAGAATACTAGTGATCCTGAGCCCCAATTTAATTAGGGCTGGCCAGGATTTATTATGAGTGTGGAGAGACCGAAAAGAAGTTGAAAGTGAAGCTCGGTAGAGATTATCTATGCAGTGTGCATATATATTTATAACTCCACCGGGCTCTTTTAACTGAACAAATAACCTTCTTTCTCTGTGGCCCAAATAACTTTCTCTTTTGGAAAAAATAAATTTCCTTGAACAATAGGAACACTTATTTTTAAGTGTAAGAACTGGCTTTATCGTTGGTCAAAAGAGGCTATAAATCAAGTGATTCTTGCTATATATTTGAAATCTATGACTAGCTATCAGGTGGGTTGAAAAGCATGCCCTGCTGAAATGGTCATGCTGTGGCTGCACTTAATCCTTGAAGACACATGTTCTGGACCGTCAGAGCTCCACTAACTTGTGAAATTGTGATTATTCCTTTTGGGGACAATGCCACTGGGCCTTATCTCATGGTAAGATAAAGTGACTAAATTAAACTCTGGGAGTACAGCTGCTCACTCAGTCAAGAAACAGGCTTTCCTAGGGTCTGCACAGTCAGGTTCCTGGAACAAAGTGTCACTTACTGGTGGAATAGCCTACCTTACACTTACAAATTACCTTGTAAAACAATAGAACAGGTTTACTAACATTATATTATAAATGCCAATTTATTCCATTGAGTGAGATTGTTGGACTTTATATGCCATCTGTTTTGTTGGTACGTATTTTACATCCTTTCTCTGGAGAAAATTAACGTGATTCAACATGCTACCCGAGTTTGTTGAGTATGGAAGAGTTCCAGGAAGTTTAGATGCAATTAATTAAATAGATACTCAGAGCTTTATAATTCTGATAGAAGCCATTGTCATGTCAAAAGTGTCTTTCAATATTATGCTGAAAAACTGGAACATTACGTCCTTGAATGCTTATTACAGTCACTGAAAAGAGCTAAGGGAATTCATTTCCATTTTGTTTTTTCACTCTTTGTTTGAACTTTTAACTAACCTATTTTTTTCCACCCTACTGTCTTGCCTTTGCTGGGGTAGTGAGAATTTATACAGCTGTTCTCATCCCTGAGCTGCTGAATAAGAGCCTGATTATTTCAAACAACTTTTGTAATTAGCTTTCAAGAAGCAAATTGCTATGTTATGTACAGTATCTGTGATTACGATAAACTGTTCTTTTTTATAACGTTTCAGTGTGGGCTTTAATTGGCAAGCCCCAGCAGCTTGGTGAGCATTCCATGAATTCACTCAATATATTGAAGAATAATTGACAATCAATAGAACAAGTACAGTACTCTTAGCTCAGTTTGGTTTTAAAAGGATCTATTAAATCAAAAAACCCTAAAATGCAGTGTTGTAGTGCTCCCTGGGGGTACTTCTGTGACTCAGAAGTGGTAGTGATAACTTAGCAAGCTCAGTAATTCAGGCAGATAACTCACAGGTTCTAACATGCTTTGATATTTCTTGATTTAGGCACTCACTCAATAAACAAACACTTTGACAAACACTTAGGATCCCTTAGAAATATTGTCAGGCACCTGCCAGGAAAATGTTCCCCAACGCTGCTCTCAGAAGTGGCTGTAGAAGATGATGCTGTGGGAGACTCTCCCATGGAGCAGAGCTTGGAGAAGCGAGGCTGCCTAACCAAGAACCCACCACCCTACCAGAGAGAGAGGCCACATATGCTGGGGACAGTAATCACGTGTGTTGTTTTTCCTTCTCTTATTTCCAAAAGAGAAATATTTTCTGTCGTCATTTTTCTCTCTACCCTGTTTCCTGGGTGTGTTAGAGTGGCTAAATGTATAATTTAGGCATAAGTTTCTCCATGATTAGGAAATGTATCTGCACATAACCAAGAATGTATCCCCAGAAATCCAGGAACAGGGAACTGGGTGAGACTTTGGTATTTGTCACTTTTAGGAGAGGATAAATGTGTTTCTGAGTATACATGTGATAATTGCCTTATACTAATGGAGCATGTTTGAAATTGTGAATGTAAGTATTATGTATGTTGGGAATTAAAGGGTTCTGCACCCAATTCTGGTGTCTGGGGGCGGGGAGTTGGGGGCGTTCCCACACCACCGAGCAATTCTCAGACACCAGCTGGGTATTCCACAGTTCAACTCAATTCTGATATTATCTACCCAGATAGCATCAGATCCCACAGGTTAAGGGTTCAGTCCTACAACACTGCCGCCCCCCTGCCCCTATACTTCAGACGCCGGTCACAAGTCCAGATAATATCCTGGACTTCTGACTAATGGGCTATAGATTGGAAGTTCCAACCCCCTCCTTGGGTTCAATTAATTTCCTAGAGTAGCTCACAGAACTCAGAGAAACATTTTACTTACTAGATCAACAGTTTATTATAAAAGGATATAACTCAGGGACAGCCAGATGGAAGAGATGCATAGGGCAAGGAATGTGGGAAGGGACATGGAGCTTCCTTGGCCTCTCCAGGCACCCCACTCTCCCAGCAACTCCACATGTTCACCAACCTAGAACCTCTCCAAACCTCCTCTTTTTGGGTTTTTATGTCAGCCTCATTACATAGGCATGATTGATTAAATCATTGACTATTGGTGATTGATTCAACCTCCAGCCCCTCTCTCTCTCTGGAGGTCAGGGGATGGGACTGAAAGTTTCAGCCCTTTATCCATGGTTTGCTCCTCTGGTGACCAGCCCCCATCCTTAGGGGCTTTCCAAAAGTCACCTCATTAACATAAATCCAGTTGTGGTGGAAAGGGGCTTGTTATGAATAACAATACACCCATTTCACCTTCAGGACTCTGAAATGATTTCAGGAACAGAGGACAAGAGAACAAATATTATAACAAAAAATGCTCCCCTTGCTCTTATCACTCAGGAAATTCCAAGTGTTTTGGGGTCCATGAGCCAGGAACAGTAGGCAAAGACCAAATATAGGTCTTTGTGATGACCAAATATATATTTCTTATAAATCACATTATCGTAGGAATCCAAGAGGTGAAATCTAGCAGACATCCATTGTTTCTCCCGGTTCTTCATTCCTTGTTTATTCTAGTATAAAACTCCTCGTTTCCGTTCTCTAACTGCCTCTCCTCTATCTGATGGTACTGACAATTATAAATCCCAATTACATGCAAGAATGGATATTGACTGGCCTAAAGGCTTCTCCAGACCGGTATCCAGAGATGGATACTAGACTCAAGCAGGCCCATCCGATCCCTCTGCAAGGAGCAGTCTTCATGCTGGGAGATCCTAGATGGGCACTAAGTGCTGGAGCCTTGGGAACCCAAGCAGCATCTCCCATAGATGAGCCTGACATGGAAGAAGTAAGGCTGCTGGCAGAGCCTCATATGCCAAAGACTGTTGTCATACTAGCTGAGCAGGAAGCCGAGCAAGAAAGGCTCATGTCAAGTGAAGCCTCATGCAGTGGAGGACCAACACCCAACAGTGGCATCTGGAGATCCACCAGAGTAGTGAATGTAGACTAAGAAACCTTGTTAGAGGCTATCTACAAGTTCCTACAGCTCCTATACAACTCTGAGAAGAGATGGTGTGTCCTCAGAACTACTGACTTTGTTGGAGTTATGTCTTTGGATACACCCAAAATCAGGATTTTGGTGAAAGTAGTTTATTTTGGAGGTGATTCCAGGAAGCAAAGTGAAGAAGTGAGAAGTGAGACAGGAAAGCCAGGAAAAACAGTGCAGACTATCAGTACAGAGCAAGTTATTGCTGCGGACAACGGAGCCCAACCTTATGGGGACCCTCTGAGAGACCAAGTAGAGCACAACAGAGGGCAAGGAATCTGGATGTTTATCCACCAACTCTTCTCCCTCTATCACTGGGACTCACTCCTGAGCATTAACTTCCAGTGCACATCCAGCTTGCCCACAAACTTGTTCATGTGGCCAGAGAATGCTCTCACACAGAGAGACACAGAACTACCTATGGTGCCTTCTGGGGTGGCCTGTGCAGGGGATATGTGCAGGACACCAAGAGAGTCTGCTGTAATTAGTTGCCGATCTTGGGAGAGGAGTTCTAATTATTATATTTATTTGAATTAGAAAAATAAAGATTTTATTCAAAATGACATAATAAGCCAATTCACAGAACTACTTCTTTCCACCCAAATACAAATAAGTGCAAGTGAAAATATTTAGTTTAAAAGTGGTTTATTAGAGTCAAGCTTCCAAAAACAAGACAAAAAATCTCCAGGTGACATAAACAAAGAGAACACCTGCAGCAGTGATTTGAAGTTCCATAGTCCATGAGAATAAGCAAATATGTGGGTTAGGATTAGGGTTAGAGTTAGGACTGTAAAACTTGAGTGAAGGCTACTGTTTTAAAAATGAATCAAACAGATTCAGGTATGAAAAATTTAACCACTGCAAGAAAAAATGAAGATATATGTCTTTTTGTGTGTGTGTGTGACAAATATCAGCCCTGAGCTAACATCCGATGCCAATCCTCCTCTTTTCTGCTGAGGAAGATTGGCCCTGGGCTAACATCCGTGCCCATCTTCCTCTACTTTATACGGGATGCCGCCACAGCATGGCTTGACAAGTGGTGCATCGGTGCGCGCCTGGGATCTGAACCTGCAAACCCCGGGCAGCCAAAGCAGAGTGTGCGCACTCAACCGCTGCACCACCGGGCCAGCCCCAAGATATGTGTCTTTTTTATATCAAGTATTCTAAAGCAATGCCTACCTGTTACAACAACGCAAAAACAACTTGTAATACAATGCAGTACTGGAACCAGATCTTTAAAATTCTAAGAGAAAAATTATTATCAAACAAAAATTGATTATATATTTGGCTACATTATCAATTGGTATGATGACAGAATAAAGATAAATTTAGATATACAAGGACCTTGAAATTTACTTCTCACACATCCGTTCTTGGAAAGATGCCTGAAGGTGTACTCCAGCAAAATGAAGGAGAAAACAAAGAAAGAGAAGACAAAGCTTCCCAATAATGGCAGTTAAAGGAAGATCTTGGATCACAGCCACACTGCAGAACCTAGGGAGCAACCAGTTAGTATTGCAGCATGAGACAAAGAGCTCCAATGTTGCTAGAAAGGAGTAAACATCACTTAATAGATAGAATGATTGGGAAGAGAGGGCATTCCAGAGAGAATGGGACAATCACAGAGACGTGAAACAGCATGATGTGTTCAGGAGACTTCCAATGTTTCAGAAGGCAGAGGTAACCAGAGATGAGTCTGGAGGGATGAGCAGAGCAAGATCACTAAGGGAAGTTGTGCCAGGCATGGGAGACTCCCTGCTACCCCAGCCTGTCACACCTATTGCTCACCCAAAAATATAAGAATCAGGCCCCACCAGTACTCCCCCCTCTCTTTTCAATCTCTTTGATTCCGCACCAACCTGTAGTCAAAGGGCCAAAGGTGTGTGTGTGGAGGCTTCTCCACATGAACAAGCAATTCTCAGCACCAGCTGGGTGTCCTACAATTCAACTCAATTCTGACACTATCTGTTCCCTAGCCCTAAGGGATGAATGACCCACAAATGGGTCCTTTTGCCCAGAGCCACTAGCACCAATAGAAAGAGACAGCACCAATAGAAAGAGACAGCGTTCAGAATAGCAGAGCAAAAACTTTATTCGTTCATCAATGAATGGAGGAGGCAGAGCTCGTGCTCTAAAACATCTTCTCTGCCAAGGGAAGATGAGCAATGTTCTTATGGGATGTGATGGGATAGGGGTCTCTGCGTCATCACTTGGGGCAGGGGCATTTGGGGTATGCACAGATCTTCCCTTCTTGCACACGGCACCTTTTGCACACATTTCCTTTTGCGCATGCACTCCATTGCCATCTTGAACTTTTCTGGTTTGGACTGGTTCTGCCGTTTGGCCAGCTGGCACTGTTCTGCCTTGGTTCCTATAAGTAAGCACAACTTAAAAACAAAGGATTAGACATGGAAAATGTTTTAGGGACTTCCCTGGGTGACATATCTACCCAGAGATAGCATCAGATTCCAAAAGTTGAGGGCTCAGTCCCAGAAGACTGCTCCCACCCTCCTTCAGATGCCAGTTGCAAGTCCAGGTTGTCACCTGTGCTTCTGACCAACCAGCTATAAATCAGAAGTTTCCATGACCATCTCATCAGGTTTGATTAATTTGCTAGAACAGCTCACAGAACTCAGAGAAACATTTTACTTACTGGATTACCAATTTATTATAAAAGGACATAACTCAGGAACAGCCAGATGGAAGAGATGCATAGGGCAAGGCATGGGGAAAGGGCATGGAACTCCCGTGCTCTTTCTGGGCATGCCACTCTCCCCCATCCTCTACATGTTCACCAACCTAGAAGCTCTCCAAACCCTCTCCTTTTGTGTTTTTACAAAGGCTTTATTACATAGGCATGATTGATTAAATCATTGGCCATTGGCGATTTAACTCAATCTCCAACCCCTCTCCTCTCCCCTCCCTGGAGGCCAGAGGGTGGGGACTGAAAGTTCCAATCCTCTAATCACATGGTTGACTCCCTTGACAACCAGCCCCATCCTCAGATGCTTTCCAAAAGTCACCTCATTAACATAACAAAAGACGTCTTTATCACTCTCAACATTTAGGAAATTCCAAGGGTTTTGAGAGCTGTGAGCCAGAAACTGTGAATGAAAACCAAATATATATGAGAAATATATTTTGGTTATCTGAATGACCAAATGTATTTTTCTTATAAATCAATATCACACACATAATGGAAAATGATAACTTTATAATGAAACACTTTAAATATGTTCAAAATAATAGTAATATGATTATGTTATGTTTAAAATACGAATTAAAATTAAATGCTAAAGTTTTTAAAAATTGGATTTTTTGGTTTACTTTTCCTGGCGCTTTTCTTCTTTGTAGTCTCCTAAGGTTATACTATGATAAAACATCTTAATACCACTAACTTTTCATCTAAAGTAATTTCAGCATTATTACTATTATTTGTACTTTTCTTCACCCTAGAATTCACTACCTTATATACAGATAGAAATTTTTCTTCAATTATACAAATAGTGTCTATTCTAACACACTCTGATAGGAATAGAAGCAAATTAAGCAAACAATAGATATTGCAGCACTTATGTAGTAATGAGGTATACGTTATCATCTGTTGGGATGGACAAGACAACGTAACGTTAGAACAGTTCTAAACCTTTACTCTGCATTTAGCCCAAACTAGCTAATAGCTAAAAACGATCACCAAAATTGGCAGATTTAGCCATGTTAACCTTTTTATTATATATAAATAATGACAAATGTCCACTTCAGAAGCTTTATTCACTTTAGAAGCCAGAGAAACATCAAAGATCTCTGCAAAACAAATACTGCTTTTCCGACGCAATAAATACTAACATCACAGCACTTAAATGTAAAGCTTATATTAATATGAATGTAACGTGTATATAAACATGCTCCGTACGTACACGGTAAAGTACTATACAAATGTAGTATAAATGCCATAAAGGGGGAAAATAAAGATCAGGGTAGAATCTTAATCCCAAGAAACACGGTAACCTCATCTCTTAGCAGAAGCAAATACAATTCAGTAAAAATGAGATAATCTCAAGGGATTCCCAAATCCTCTAAAATTGGGGACTTAGATTGAATTATGACCTAATCACTTGTGAATTCCTTTTGTGCCCAAAATATATTAAGGTCGGTAATGTAATGGATATCTACATATATTGCTTTCAAAGTGTTTGTTAGTTTTCTTAATGTGATTTTCTCCATAGGATTTTTGGTTTCCCCATTACAACCTTAAATCTGTTCTTGTAGACTATACATAGAGTGATCATATCATTTATCACCCAAACTGGGAAACTTGAAGAGAAAGGAGGTGCTATCAGGCATAAACAGATACTGTCCTGAGCAACCCAGGACATGTGGTTACCCTCTCTGTCCCTAGGGAGGAACAGTATTACTTCCGCTTTATGAAGTTCTGCAGCTGTCATTTATGTATTGAGTTTGAATTTTTAAGTAGGAACTACCCAAAACATGTTAATCATCTTTCATTTAGCTTTTTCAGATATTTCACAACCTTTTAAAATTTATATTTTAACAATCAGAGATTTGTTAAAACGTATAATCCTATGTGATATTCTTATGCACAGTAAAGCTTGAGAACCACTAGATTTCCTACAGGAAGGACCAAGTAAAATTTACATGCAGATTATCTGGTCATTCAAATCTTTCTACTTTTAAGATAACTATAAAATCTCTAGGAGGAATTCATCTCTAGGTTGAATACAGTTCTCTGCTTGCTTACAAGGGTTATCAAATCCTGTTTTAAGATTAAGCCTGGATAAACAATAATGTAAGCTAATTAGGTTAAATGATGTGACTATACTGTGTGGATTAAATTCATTTGATATGGACTATACAGAATTCATTTTATAGATACAGAATATATTTTAAGAAACCAACTACAAAGTCAGAGTCTATGATAATCTACCGTAAATTAAATTAAATTTATCTACCAAAGAGAAACAATTTATATGGCAAATTTATGTCTTAGACAAACTTAAGTTTACTAAGAATAAACTTAAAATTTTGAATAGCTTAGATTAAATTATTCTCGTGCAAATGCAAATTTTTAATGAAAAATTGGCAGTGAAGCTTCTACTTGAAAAATACTCTGTTAGCAGTTAGTTGCCAATGTACTGGAAAATATGTATTTCTTTGTTTAAAAAAATCTCTATAATGCAGCTTTTCACTCATTCAACCTGACTCTTTCTCCCAAAGTGTCCCTCCTATCCACATGATGTTAATTTAAGTAGATGATATTTTACTGCTGTGGCATTCTCCATTTCCAATTAAGAATGATTTAAGGCAAATCAAAATCAAAATAAAGCAGAGGCTGCAAAACTAAGTTGAGATGTATCAAGACTGCTGATAAGGTATGAACACAAATAAATAGATTACCTGCAGTGGTTTTTTAAAAGGACTCACTTTGAATGATAGATCACTCACATTATGAGTATTGCAAAGGTGGTCTCAAACTACCAAAAGTCGTTTTTATTTTTAAAATAATTTAAAATATATTTAATCCACTAACATAGAATGTAAAATCAATTAGAGGTAGACACTTTCAAATGAGGAATGTAGAGATATGGGGTTAGAATAAATTATCTATTCTATGTTATTTATCTTGATCTTGGTGCTTTTAAATTAATTGTACTGAGCAAATGGAAATATGAAATTAGCATTATAAAAAGAACTTGAGATCTAGAGTGAGTAAATATTTATTGAATGCCTACCATTTAATTATATAAGACAAGGCACTGTGCAGAGGGAATATCTTTATAAGTGTACTTAAAATAATAATTTGAGATTTTTTAAAAAGAAACATCCCAGTACATTCCATTGGAGGGATCCATATTTTTTGACTACTATTTCTATATATCCCACCTTTCTCTACAAATGGTTTAAGTTACCGGTTTCTGAGGGTACTTTAAGGCATGTATGAAAATAATACTATAAATCAGTATATGTCATATAAATGCCATAAGCATGGTACAAACAAAAATGCTATTGGGTTCTGAAGAGAACAAACCACTTCTGTCTTTGGTGATCAGAGAAGTATTTAAGGATTCTTTGCAATTTGAATCTGACTTCAAAGGATAAATAGGATTTCAGGAAAGGGAGTTGCAGGAACAGCATATTTCAGATTCCAGAAATAGCTTGCTTAAAGGAAACAGAGCAGGCCAGCCTAGACGCATTTGAGTAGAGTGAATGCACCTGCCTTGTGTTGACGGTGGTTGATGAATTTGTTGGTTGGTTGGGAGAAGGCGGGAGAGATGGTTCATTCATTGGTTTTTTTCCAAGCACGGAGTTTATGTGAGGGAAACGGTAAGATTAGAAGTAGTATAAAGAAGGTGGGCTTAAAAAACAGACAGACCAGGGATCAATACCAGAGCAGGCTACTTAACCCTTCCAAACCTCCATTTTTTCCTTCTAAAATGAGATCAATAATTGCAGACTACAAGACTTAAATGAGACAATATGTGTAGAACACAGATAAAGGAAAGAAACAGGATAATGAAAGCTTTGAATGTCAATAAAAATAATGCTTGCAATAAAAAAGAGTGCTTACAATGTGCCAAGCTCTGTTTTAAGATTTGATGAGTATTAATTTACAAGAGATTGAGGGAGTCAATTCCCCCAAGGTCACAGACCTGGAGACAGGATTTGGACACCAAAACCAGCACTAGCACAGTTGTGAATACAAAGACTCTGGAGTCAGGATGCCTGGGTGTGAATCCTTCCTGATGTCACCACCTTCTACTTGTGTGACATTGTCAAGTAATAACCATTTCTTTGCCTCATTTCTTCTTCGTGTGTAAAATAGAGTTAATCCCTCATAGGGATGAGTCTGTGTTACAGTAAAACTTTATTTATAAAAACAAACAATGGGCCAGACTTGCCCTCCCACCCCACCCCGCCTCCCCATCATAGTTTGCTGACTCCTGGTTTAGCCAACTACTAGCTAGGTGACATTTGGAAAATCCTTTAACTAACTTTTCTAATCTCACGTTCCCCTTCTGTTATATCAGGCAAACATCAAAACAATATTGTGATGATAAAATTAAATGATGTGTGTAGAAATGCTTTGTAAATTCAAACTACCACAGACTTTAGATTTTACAGTGTAAAGTCTACAAAATATAAATTGCTCTAATGGAAGATAATATCCATTTCTATTGATCCCAATGTCCTAGTGTCTTAGAATCTCAGAATTCAGTGATGATTGAAATGTTTCCTTTCTAAAATCTACAGGGATCCATGACTGGTCTCAAAAGCTTCCAGTAGTTTTTGTTTATTTTTGACCTCTCATATCAAGCCTGTTCTTCCTGCACTGGGTTTTTGTGGGCATTGTATTCTAAAACTAATAAAGTAAACAGGGAATCCATTGACATGGAGATAGTGATACATGTTGAAAAGAAATCAATTACAGGAAACATTTTCCCATTATATTTAGTGATATACTGATTTGGTTCATTCTTCCAACAAATATTGATTGAGCATCCATTATAAGCCAAGCGCTTCAATGGCCTGGAGATATTAAGATGAATAAGATGAAGTCCCTGGTCCATGTAAATAGACCAGTTACAATGGACTATGCTGTTTCAGAAGATGAAACTCCCCTACCTTGAATGGGTTCAGTAAGCAAGCAACTTTTGAGCTGGACACTCAAAGATTTTGCTAAATGGAGAATGAATGTGTGTGCAAAGACAGTCATGAAAGGACATGTCATGAGAGGGCTGTGTTTCACAAAATGCACTCATTTGCACACTATCTTCATAACTTTTATTATGTCCACATCCCATGTTCCACTATTTACTTCACAATTTTCTTTCAGTCAACTCATAGTTTTAAGTTCAAGTAAATTTATTTACAAAGGATATTTCAGTTTTGTTGTACTAGCTATAATTTTCTCTATACAAATATTAAAATAAATCCACAATCAATTAAATAAAAATAATAATGAATAAGAGTGGTAATTCTTATACCATTAAAAATTATTTCCTCGAGGGGCTGGCCCAGTGGCATAGTGGTCAAGCTCACGCACTCCGCTTTGGCGGCCTGGGGTTCACAGTTTCGGAATGTCCGTGTCCCAGGCATGGACATATGAACCGCTTATCAAGCCATGCTGTGGCAGTAGTTGCACAAATAAAGTAGAGGAAGATGGGCACGGATGTTAGCCCAGGGCTAAGCAAAAAGAGGAGGATTGGCAATAGATATTAGCTCAGGGCTAGTCTTCCTCAACAACAACAAAAAATTATTTCCTTGACCACCAGTGACGTGCATTTCACACTTTGGGTAACAGTATTTGGAGGAGTGGTAAATTCAAGTAGGGATTTAAAATTACCAAATAAAATCATAGACTGTTTAGTCTAGAAGGAATCCTAGAAGTTATGTAATCTAATTGCCACCATTTTACTGAGGTCAAGGGAAAACGTATTTTACCCAGATGGCGAAGATATATCTTGAACTGAGAATTTACAGCTCCTAATCTAATGTTCTTTCCAGTGCCACATGGGATTGGATTTAGCTTTCACTGCTTGATGGCTCTGATAAATAAATTTATAGATCTTCAATTTTAGCCTGAGTCATCTAGACACCTGCTTGAAAGAATGGATTCAATATGCCCTGTTCTTTGGTAATGGGATTAATAACTTTAAAAAGCACCAATGAAATTTCAAATTTCACTGAATACCACTGTTAGTCTACTCCCTAAAGATGAAAGCATGAATAATGGCACTTCTAAATAAACATGGCGGACACAAGATGTGTTGATCTCTGCCCCGTCATGAAAATTCCACCAAAATAATAGTGAAGGGTTATTAAAGACAAAATAAATATTATAGCCCTCCCCTCAAAAAAGAAAAATGAAAGGAGACAATAGTAGATGGAAAGTAGCGATGACATTTTGGGAAAAAGACAATAAAAGGATAAGCAGATAGTGAGTTAGCAGAGTGGAGATCCCTAAATTAAAGGGCTGACAAGCCAGGGCACGGGGAAACCAAAAGCAGAGATGGGAGGTTCCCAGTACACCTGAATTTAGGGATCGGATTCAAAGTGGGAGTGAAAGCAGAAGGATCAGTTCAGAGTCTGGATAAGGAGCAATTAGACTCTGCTATTCCCTCTCCAATCTACATTGCCAGACCGCTGCTCCTCCCTGTGTGATTAAATCAGCAAGTCCCTGGACTTCGGACCTAAAGCATAGCTGACAGCTGTGCTTAAATGAGGGGGTTAAATGAAAATGAGCTTAGTGGGCAGGGAGACCTCACCCTTCCTAACCCCCCTCTACTCCCAGGGCAGCCTAAGCAGGTAATAAGGGATTCCTTTCTGATGAAAGTAACCAGGTCAAAAGAAAGGACCTACAAGTGCTGACACTCAAATATGCCTTCACCAAATGCTCAATTGCCCCAATCAATTGCCCTAGAGTGAGGCTGACCAACCTACCAGCCAAATGTGCCTGCTGACCCCAGGCTGGCTTTTTAATAACTATTTTAAACATACATGGACAAGGATCACCAGACATTTTAAGGACAGCTTTAGCATAAAGGATAGTGACAGAAATAAACACAAAAAATAATTTGAAGTATAGAGACAAAGAAACCAGAAAAACTTGAGTAAAATTGTGTTTAATAATTTCCAAGAGAAGGCTAGTTGTGTTCATTAAACAAGAACAGATTGCTAGGGGGAAGAAAATGAAGAACATTTAAAAATCAAGAAAAACTTCCTGGAAATTATAAATAGAGTAGGAAAAATATATTTTTTTTAAATCAATAAAAGGTTAGGAGTTGAAAAGAGGAAATAACCTCCCAAAAATAGAACCAAAAGACAAATTAATAGGAAATAGGAGTAGGAGAGAAAATATTTTAAAAAGTGGATCTCCCTAGGAGACGTGTATAGAATTGATCTATTTTAATTATAACAGGGAAATTTTCCCAAGTAGCTTTTTGATTATCTTCTATTCACACTATATATGTTTGCCTTAGACTTATTCTACATTGGGTTATCAAATATTTTTATTGAAAACAAATATTTTAAATGTTTAAAATCAGTCAAGCAGCAACTTAACCATAGGAATACAGTCTCCTTATATATATCTCACCATCATCATAGCCCTGTTTTATAAACTTCAGCCAATTTGGCTTTCATCACTTTAAGAAGCCTGCTTCAGTGATCTGAGAGGATGGGGGAATGGAGAGGAGAAGCAGAATGGGGTTGAGGGTGGAGGGGTGTGGGAGGGGAGTGGGAAAGTAAGAGCTGTCTGATCACAATGAGCAGAGCCCTCTAAGGTGATATTGTGTAGTAGTGTCTGTAACAATCCTCCAATAACATGATCACTGATGGATGCCAAGGGATTTGATCACTGTCAAAGAAAACCACAGCTGGACAGTAGTTAAGGCAGTAAAAACAGATTTTATTCAGGGGCTTTTTCAACAGGGGAAAAGAGACCTTAGTGTAGAACTGCGCTCAACTCCAAATACAGCATGGATAAGTGTGAATTTATAGCCAAGGAACAAATTGGGGTGGGGGAGGTGTCAATGGATGGAAGATGACTAAGAAGAAACATCAGGGGTTGAGGGATTCTTGCTAAACCCACTCAATAGGCTTCTTGCTGAAGGCAGCCCAGGATGATCAGATATCACCTGGGGGAATATGGGGGATGAGGAAATTTGATCAGATATCGAGGGTGATCAGATATTGAGGGTGGGGGATTCTGTCTAAAGGAACTTGGCAGGATTCTTACTAAAACTGAATTCTATAAGGATGGAGATGGAAGCCTAAGGTCAGGCCTAGTTGAGCAGAGGGCTCAGAGGAGCCTGACTAAAGTTTGATCAAGGAGAGAATCTTTGTCATCACCTTAAAACAAAATTGGTGTTCACTATACTTATTGTAGTTTTCCCACATCATTTTGTCAACTTATATAAGCAAATGGCATTCTAGTTGGTTAAGACCAGTACAAAGAAGCAAGAAGCTTCCCCAACCGAACTATCCACAACCCCCTGTACTCACTGTGGTGAGCTTTCCTGTGTTTTCTATCTCAAACCGAAAACTGAGATGTACATGCGTGCTTAGAACTGCTATAGTATAGAACCTAAGAGCTCAGACATGGAGCCAGAGGATGTGGGTTCAGATTTTGACTCTGCCATTTGCTAGCCATATAATCTTGAGAAAAATTACCTTATCTCCCTCTGACTCAGTTTTGCCGTTTGTAAAATGGAGATAATCATTGTATCTAACCTTGTAGAGTTGTGAGGATTAAATGATTTTATGTGTGAAGAGCTTGGAACAGTGCCTGGAACATAGTAAGGGCTATATAATTGTTAGCTGTTACTTTTACATTTTCTTGTTGTTAACTATTCTAGGAAACATAGGATTTGTTAATACCCCCCTTCTCTCGTCCTAAGATTTCCCCACCCACTTTCTCCTTTGAACCCAAACCAATTGCCATTTGCTCTTTGCCAGCAATATAATTCTTTCTTATTTCTCTAGATTAAGCCAAGGCAGTATTGTAGAATAACAGATAATCCCACACAATCTTGAAAAGAAGGTGAGACGAAACTACATCTTCCTATCAGTGAGGCAAGCCGGTTGTTGCGGATCCTTGAAAAATGAGAAACTATTTTTAATGGATACCATATTTTAATTATTATTTTGAAAATACAATGATGTGATTTAGAAAGCAAATACCACTCAACGGTTTTTAATGAAAAGCAAATCTTTTGTGCCCAACATGCTAATCCTCTAGCTTCTTTCCCAAGAGGTAAACATTTTTAACCTTTTAATTTCTTCCTTTGTATAGTCCTCTCTCTAGTCTACATAATACGCTTATATTAACAGCTCTTAGTTTTTCCATTTTATGCATTGTCTATTGATCTTCTGCTGTGACAGATGAGGATGTAATTCTTGTACACTACTTCCACCTCGCTCCCCCAATGCACCTAACATAGTAACGTCAATCCTTAGGTTAAATAAACAAACCATGGTTACATTACTATTAATATGTACTCTTGTTTACTACAGAGCAAAGTAGTATCTTGTGATTATTTTCCATTCTTGCATTACCATTTGTTTCCTTGGAATTTCAAATTGATTATTTTTTCTTCCGCTATTTATCTTTCTCATATTTGAAATTCTTCCCAGTTGTCGGTCATAACGTATATTCTACCAAGAACCAGTAACTCTCAGCAGTTTCTGTTTTAGTTGCAACATTCTCTCATGTTTCCATCTCCTTCAATTCCTGAATTCTTCTGGAAGGTAGAGATAATTGCACTCATTTTTGTGATCCATCTTTTCGGTTCTATCCAGGTGCCATCTTTGTCTTCCTCAGGGCACTCAGCCCACCATGTTTCGACCACCTGACTTACCATCCTTATTTCCTGTGGCCAACGTTCACTATCGAGCAGCGGGAAGAGCACAGGCTGAGTTGGTCAAACTCAGATTGAAAACCTAAATCTGCCACTTACCAAATATGTGCTCTTATGCCATGTAATCCACTCTGGTCCTTCAGTTTGTCACTGTACATTAAGGAATGTCTTAGAGAATTCTTCAAGAAATATGCATTTCCTTATTGAGCACGTCACATGTCCTCTGGCACTATTCTAAACTCTTTACAAGCATTTTCTCATTTAATCCTCACACCAATTTATGAAGTAGATAGAGTGATGATCCCCATGTTACATATAAGGGATCTGAGTCAGATGGGGGTTAAAGAATGTGCCTAAGGTCACACAGCAGCAAGCATGGAGCCAGGAATCACACTCAAGAGTCTGACTTCTGAGCCCAGCCTCTCAGCTCCTACAGCAGGCTTCCCCTTAGTGTGAAAATGCATCTTGACAAACTGTTCACCATGATAATAAACCATATGGCTTCTCATGTGCATGCCATGTCGCAGGATTTCTCTGTAAAGGATGGTCAGTCTAATGGAACATTCTGGTAAGAAACTGATCAGCTGTAACTATTCTCTAGGCAGAGCCCAAAGCCAGCAAAGCAGAGTGGTAAATAGAGTGACTGAGTACGTTCCACACAGTAGATGCGGGCCCACAGGCTGAGCTCTAATGAGCCTTCTCCACTCCATTATCTCATCAACCACCAGACTCATTGTGCAAAAATTCACTTTACACCTCCGGAAGCCCTACATTGCAGTTTTCTCCACAAGCCTTTGGTTCATTATCAAGAAGCAAGCCTATCCTCCTTACGCCACCTCACTGGCTGATTGAAGTGATTACATGAGAATGTGATTCCCAAAATTACTGGTCATCTGAATCACTGAAAAATCACTTGATCTCAAGTGATCGAGATAACAATTTTATATACACACACTATGTATTCCTAGGCCTCAAAGCTAGAGATTCAGATTAAACAGGTCCAGGGAAGGGCCACATTATATACTTTTTAAAAGCTCCTCAGATGAGTCTGATGAGCAGCCAAGTGCAAGAACCCCTGCTCAACGCACCGAGCTCTGTTATCACCGGCAGTGTTCACTCTCTTCTACTTGTCTTCTTCCCACAAGGAACCCTGCAGTCAGTTGGCATCATTCTTCAGCATCTTCCTTTGCATCTGAAGGATATTTGTCCAAATGTTAACCTATATATTCTCTATTTGGATCCTCCCTGAACTAAAACCACAGGTTTATGTCTCGGCAGATATTTCATTAACCTATACTACTTGCCTCTTAAATTGATTTCTCAGTAGGTCTTTTTGCTTCTGTCAATTTTCCATATTAATTCCCATGGGAATACCCCAAATTCTCATTTTCCAACGTTCACATGACCCCCCTGCTCTCGGATTTGCCCTCCTGTCCAAGTTGTCTTGCTCCCTGGACCTTTGCAGAGGGAACCGCTAGAGAAGCGACCACAGACACTTGTTTATTTGGAGGACGAGGAGAGTGCAAGAAAAAGAGAGTTAAAAAGTCATCTAGTTATCTAATTCCCTGCTGCTTTCTTCCCAGCACCAGTTACTGCTGCTTTCTCAGCAGGAAGCGAGCAAATTGAAGATAATGGTGGGCAGTTTTTATGAGAGTAGGAGTGGGGAAGGGACCAGGGCACAGGTACAAAAGATATCATTATTGAAAGATTGATGCCTGTACTTGAAGACTAGAGAAAAGACTGAGAAAAATAGATGAAGAGAGAGATGTACTCACGTGGTTTAAGAGTGGCCAAGGGGCTTGGTGCCTGACTGTCAGGAAGTATGAAATCTGTGACCTTGAAAATAGGATTATTTGCTGTGTTAGAAGTAATGCAGGACTAGGTGTCTGAAATAAAATTCCTCGTATGCAAAATAAGCTGAGTCCTGATAAACCTCCAACCGATGGGATGTGAGTAAGAGAATAAACTAAAGAGAAACATTTCGTGCTGGGTGGGGGAACCTTTTACATCTCCCCAAGGAGTGCCGATGGCAGGAGGCATTCTGATTTGACTTCATATCACATTGTTGATTCAATAATATAATTATGATACTTTCACTTTCTGATGTTTCTCAGTTCACATATGTTTTAAGTAAAGTAAAAGTATTCAGTGGATTGTTATCACTGTAAACCCAATTTATATAATCCTGAATTTGCCAGACTGTTTAATTACCCAATATCTGGCACCTTATTTTTACCTTGAGGACATATCTGCAGAACAGGAAACATTGGTACTAGCTGGGGGAGTGGGGATGTAGAAGGACCGGAGCCAAGGTGCATTATTTCTTTTTTAAAATGTTACAGAACAAAAACCACAGCTAAACATAAATACCATAACATAAAAACATACTGTGCCCCAACCTGGGACACCTTCTGTCTTGCCTGGCAAACTTTCTCTTACTTTCCATCTATGCCTCAAAGCTACTCCACAATAAACTATTTTATGGCCCCTCCAGGCATTCCTGTTTTTTCTATGCTACCACTACAGTTTGAACTGACTGTATAAAGACCCCGTTCATCATGACGTATTTTAAATAATTGGATACATCTATCTCCCAATTACATTTTGAGCTTCCCCCAGGAACAATGTTTTATTCATCTTCCTAGTCCTTCTGGGGCGGAGCAGTGACAGATAGGGAGGGGAACACTTGCAAATGAGCAGTGGTAAACATCATGAAAATAAACAGCATGAACTGTTTTCATGATGTATAGGCATGAGACTCTACCCAGTGCTCCACCCACTCAGGGATAGCCTGAAAATCTAGCTCTAAGATTGAATAGACTGAAAATCTAGTTGCAAGATAAAGATAGAGAAAATTTGTCTGGACTCTCAGAATCTTGTCAGTGTGTTAAATGTCCACTGTACAGAGGTTAAGAGCTCTGGCTTTTGAGTCAGGCAGCACGGAATTTACTAGCTATGGGGCCTTAGGCAAGTCACTACTTCTCAAAGCTTATGTCCTTATCTGTATGATGGGGAAGTTAAGGAAATGAAATAAGCACAGTCCTTGGTGCTCAATAAATATTATTGTTATTGTTGTTATTATCATCTAACCAGATTTGTACAATAAGGAAAAACATTGTCCTGGAAAAATAAATGATAATCACTAGCCATGTATTAGGAATGTCAGAAAATGTCGTATAAAATTCAGGAGTAGAGGCAAGGTACTAAGGCAAGGCTATCTGTGTGCCAACAAGGTCTGCAGGGATGCCTGCGTGGCTGTGGGGTATGTTTATGTGTGTACACACATCCATGATTGAGAGTGTGAGAGTGAGATTGGCAGAGAAAGGCTATGCATAAATAATAATTGCCGGGTTACAGTTCATCATGTACATTATAGAATAGAATAAATGGCTTTCCTGAATTTTATAGACGGAATTGTGTCTCTATAAAAATTTTTATGGTGAAGCCCTAACCCCCAATGTGACTTGTATTTGGAGATACGGTCTTTAAGGAGATAATTAAGGTTTAATGAGGTCATGTGAGTGGGGATCTCATCCAATAGGACTGGTATCCTTGTAAGAAGACAAAGAGACACCAGAAGGGCATGCACACAGAAAAATGGCCATGTGAGATCACAGCAAGAAGACGGCTGTCTGCAAGGCAAGAAGAGAGGCTTCACCAGAAACCAACCCTGCTGACACCGTGATCTTGGACTTCCAGCCTCCAGAACTGTGAGAAAATAAATTTCTGTTGTTTAAGCCTCCCAATCTGTGGTATTTTGTTATAGCAGCCTTAGCAAACTACTACACTGAATAAAAGCAGTCTTTCATTTCTCACAAAAATGTCTCTTTCTCAGACAAACACTGTATGATCTCACTCATATGTGGAATATAAACCAACACACGGACAGAGAAAACTGGACTGTGGTTACCAGGGGCAGTGGGGGTGAGGGGTGGGCACAAGGGGTGAAGGGAGTCATATATATGGTGATGGACAAACAAAAATGTACAACCCAAAATTTCACAATGTTAGAAACCATTAAGACATCAATAAAAAAAAAAAATGTCTCTTTCTCTGGAAGCAGGGACTTGGGGGCCATAGAGTTTGATCCTTCATTCTCAGTGGAATCTACCATTTGCTGTGCATACACAAGCTTTCCACCTTCTCAGGGCCAGGGAGGAAGCTCCCACATCAAAGCCCTTCTCAGTGCTTGTCTGGGGAGCAAATATTTGTGGCAGATGTTTTTATCTGTTGAAGGAACTTCTTTCTAAGGACGCATGAATAGCAGGTGTGAAGCCATGATTCCAGTCCAAAGACACCCAACTCTGCTGTCTGTATCCTTTCCATTAGAATAGCTTCCTCCCTGAGTTTCCCCAGCCTGGCACTAGGAGGTGGTCAGAAAGCTTAGTTGAATGCTTAACTGAAAACTGAACAGTGTGTGAACTTGTCTTAGTCACACTAGTTGATTTTCTATATATGCATATATACAAACTTTTAGTTTACGGTACTTGATTTGGGATAGGAGGAAAGATAAAGCTAAAAAAAACTAGAAGATAAATTTGCAGGAAGTAGCTGAAAAGTAAAATTATCAGGAGCCTGCACTGATGTGTTTAAATTTGCTAGTGAAATCTTCAGCTTTGCTTCCTAATGTTGGATTTAGATACACAGATGTACTTTTTATTTTTATCTCTTTTTTAGCAGGATCAGTTTTTACTTTCTCCCTTACCTTTGGAAAAAGCATCTGTTTGGGATTTCTCGTGTTCCCAAGGCGATAGCTGGGGCATGGAATTCGCTGATGCACGGAAGGGGTTGCCGTGTGCTTGTACCTCCTGCCCCCCACCCCCAGGCTATTGAGGCTGCTGCTGACTGTGCAGCTAGGAAGAGCAAGCAGTCTCAGATTCTGCTCTAGTAAAGGAACAGAAAAAAATAAAGGGATAGAATCTGACCCACCTGCCTATTTCCTCCTCCTAAATACAAAGAAAACTCACTTTTTTCCAAAACTTTGGGTTGGAATCCTAGGAGAATACAAGTCATTAATGTCTTTATATTTTTATAAAACTTTACATTTCTGGAGATTCACATTAGTTAATTAGTTGTTTATCTCCTTACATAGCAACTAAATAAACTTGAATAACATTTCACTCATTGCATAGTCGTAGATCATGTAGAACTTGAGATGGGCTTTTTTTTTTTTTCCATTTTCATAAATGTTCAATAGTAAAACAAAAACTTTTCTATTGCAGGCATCCACTACTCTCTAATATTCATTTCCTGAATATTTGAGGAGAGAGCAGGGAAGAAATGATGACACCTGCTTTACTTCTGTAATGGGCTTTTCATAGGTTAATTTTGTCCACTTTTTTAAAAGACATCCTTTTTTTCAGAATTTCTATTTCAAACATTTGCTTTCTATAGTTTCTGATGGCTGGGTGCAAGCTCAGACTTTCTTCCTTATTATCCCAGATCTTCTTAGACATTTTTTAAAATGTAAGACTAGAGATGGTGCTTAGAATACTGTACAGTAACTTAACTATTTTGAATGTATCATCAATTTAGTAAAACTTCTAAGGATCCAGAAGAAAAATGCTCTCTTCACATTCAGGCTTGTCTATCCAGAAAAAATGATTCTAAATACGGCAAATGAAATTATATATCTGCTTATAAATTTGATAAAGAATATTTTTAAAGGATTAGAGTTGATTCCTAAGATTTAATTAGGAGAGAGGGGAGGACCAATAAACAGTTTTTCAAATTACCACCAAATACAAAAATAAGATATTGAAGCAAAAACCATTTTGGGCAAGCTGCAGTATTGCAATATGAAAAAAAAAATGTGTTTAAGGACAATCAAATGCAAGAAGCAGAACTTGAAACTAAATACCTGGAAAAGAATTGTGATTACCTATACCTCCCATTGGCGGATATTTGCACATGAAGAAAGCTGGGAGAATAGAAATGACGCTGAGAAGCTCATGCACAAACAACCTTAGAAATGATCTAACTTTTCATTCACAGTCTTCTTCCTAAGGAATAATGACCAATCCAATATTACAAAGTGAATCGTAAGTAGTAAGCCAACTAAAATTGTCCAGCATTTTTCTCTCTGGAAAGCAAGTGCCAATTGGAAACCAAAACTTGCTTCGGGATTTTCTTCATTTGTAAGAGACAGAGAAGCAAAGGATGTATAAACGTTTGAAATGTAGGGTTTATATTCAGGATTTCTTTTTCCCTTCTTTCCTTTTATGTTTTGATTTAGAAATCAAGTGTCCTTAATCCAGACACAGAAGGATCAGGTGACTGCTATGAGTCCAGTTAACACTTCAGTGTCGCTTTTGTGTTAGGGAACTGAGAAGTTGATACCAGACAGGTAGGAGGAAGACACAAACCAGAAGAACAGATTTGGACATAACTGTGGTGGCTGTGGCTCCTTCTCCTCCCCACACAAGCATCTTCAAGCAGATAAAAGCTTCTTCTTGTTTTTGTTCTTTTATGTCAAGAATACACTGTATATTATTAGAGCTAATACAGGAGTTCAGCAAGGTTGCAGGATACAAGATCAATATACAAAAATCGTTACTATACACTTGCAATGAATAATCCAAAACTGAAATTGAGAAAACAATTCCATTGACAATAACATCAAAAGAATAAGATACTTAGTAATAAATTTAGCAAAAGAAGTGCTCAACTTATACTCTGAAAACTGTAAAACATTCTTGAAATTAAAGAAGATATAAACAAATGGAAAATATCAATATTCCCCAAACTGATCTACAGATTCAATGCAATCCCTATCGGAATCCCAGCTGACTTTTTTGTAGAAATTGACAAACTAGTTCTATAATACATATGGAATTACAAGGGGCCCAGAATAGCAAAAACAATCTTTAAAAAGAACGAGAAAGTAGGAGAACTCACATTTCCCAATTTCAAAACTTACTACAAAGCAACAGTAATCAAGACAGTATGGTACTAGCTCAAGGATAGACATATAGACCAATGAAATAGAACTGAATGTCCAGAAATAAAATCATGTGTCTATGGTCAACTGATTTTCAACAAGGGTGCCCAGGCCATTTAATGGGGAAAGAATAATCTTTTTAAGAAATGATGGTGAGACAAGTGGGTAATCACATGCAAAAAAAAAAAAAATGAAATTTGATCCTTATCTCATACTACACCAAAAAATTAACTCAAAATGGATCAAAGACCTAAATATAAGTGCTGAAGGTACAAAACTCTAAAAAGAAGACATAGAGGTAAATCTTCATGACCTCAGATTTGGCAAAGGATTTTTAGGTATGACACCAAAAGAATAAGCAACAAAAGATAAAAATAGATAATTTGGACTTCTTAAAAATGAAAAACTTTTGTGTTTCAAAGGACATAGTGAAGAAAGTGATACCCCACAGAATGGGAGAAAATATTTGCATGTAATATTGCTCTAAGGGAATCATATCCATAATATATAAAGAACTTACAACTCAACAACAAAAAGCCAATTTAAAAAAAGGGCAAAGGGTAGGTATTTTTCCAAGGAAGATATACAAATGGCCAATAAGCAGATGAAAAGATGCTCAGAACCTTTAATCATCAGGGACTGCAAATCAAAGCTACAATGAGATACCACTTCACACCCACAAGCATGGTTAGAATAAAAAAGACAGACAATAACAAGTGATGGTGAGGATGTGAAGAAATCAGAACCCTCATATACTGCTGGTAGAGATGTAAAATGGTGTAGCTGCTTTGGAAAACATTTTGACGGTTCCTCAAACAATTAAACATAGTTGCCATATAACTCAGCATTTCCACTCCTAGGTGTATAGCCAAGAGAAATGAAAACATATGTCTATAAAAACACATATGAATTATCATAGCAGCATTATTCATAATAGCCAAAAAGTAGGAACAATACAAATATCCATCAACTGACAAACGGATAACAAAATGTAGTACATCCATATAACGGAATATTATTTGGCCTTAAAAGGAATGAAGTACTGATACCTGCTACATACATACCAATGAACCTTGAAAGCATCAC
Source organism: Diceros bicornis minor (assembly GCF_020826845.1). Taxonomy (NCBI): domain Eukaryota; kingdom Metazoa; phylum Chordata; class Mammalia; order Perissodactyla; family Rhinocerotidae; genus Diceros; species Diceros bicornis. The sequence continues at coordinate 91,947,660 of NC_080742.1, read as the reverse complement.
TGTAAGTGCAAGTCCATACACTAGATGATTCTGTTCATATGAAATTCCAGAATAGGGACATCTATAGAGAGAGAAAATAGTTGCTTAGGGCTCAGTCATTGCTTGGAGTTGGAGGTCTTGGAGGGAAACAGAGGTGATGGTTAAAGGGTATAGGGTTCCTTTTTGAGATGATGCAATGTTCTAAAATTGACTATAATGATAGTTGTTTATATTTGTGACTATAAGAAAAACCAATGAAATTGTATACCATAAATGGGTGAATTATGTGGTATGTGAATTATATCTCAGTAAAGCTGTTTTTAAACAATTTTAAGTGTACCATGTCAGTAATCTGAAAAGTAAAGAAAATTATACTATAAAATGTCTGATACATTATGCAGTTTCATTTAATCTTTCATTGCTCTAGTACTTCCAGAATTGCAGCACAATTTTTTAAAATAATATTAAACTCATCAAAAATCACCTTTGCACCCTCAGGGCTTGCAGAGAAAAATTATAACTCCCTAGGTTAGAATTCAAGGTTCTTCACAATCTAGCTTCAAACTAACTTCAGAAAACATGTTTAATTTAAAAAGTTATATGAGCACAAGTAAGTAATTAAAACCATACAAAAGGATAGCCAATGCAAAGTGTAAATCTCCCTCCTACTTCAAATTCCTAGTTTCCCTCCCCAGAGGCAACCGGTTCCCAATTTCTCGTGTATCTTCCCAGAGACTTTTACTATGACTCTGTTCTGCACCCAACCTCTCCTGATCTCTCCATGCATATTCCACTTATTCGGCACCTAAAATGGACTGCCTTTATTATTATCATTTTACATTCATAAAAGTTGTCTTTCCCACTGAAAATACAACTACATGCTACACTTTTAAAAAATTTTACCTATAGCACCAAAAACCCAGGACCTTCCACGTTGTAGATACCCCAGTAAAATTTTTTTCTCCCAGTAGATATTTGTTGATTGGCAAGATTAGAGGAAACTGCTCAGAAAAGCTTTTGGTTCTCTGATGACAGTAGAGACTAATACCTTAACAAGGAAAAACATGCGGACAGAAGTATATGCAGAAAACGTTTTCTTGAATGTTTTCGTAAACACATAGGATTAAAAATAACATATTTATTTCCATTGAGAATAGCCAAACAGTATTGCTTTTCTGATAATTTTACATATTGGGTGAGAGTAAATAATACTCCCCATGTGGAAATTCATGGCCAAATAATCGTGCTCATAAAATGTCATGATTACCCTCTAAAGAAATGGTCGATAGCATTGGCTTGAGGTCGATAGCATACTCTACTAGATTACAAATTCACTTCTAGTGACACAAAAGATTTTTACTTGTAGTTCAAAACCTAACAATGAAGATAACAATGAAACAATTGCTCTATTCCTATCTCTATAAGTATTTGATTCTTGGCATTAAGAAAAATAATGTTTCTCTTCAACTAACTTGGGTAAGTTTCTCTTCTTTTCACACTTTTTCCTAGATATATTCTTTGACTTTTCTGAGTTAATCACCATTACATTTACTTTCTTTCTTCTTTCTACATGCTTCATAATGACAATCTTGGTTTCTAATGACAATCATTTAGCGACTTTTAACGACAATCTGGGTTTTCATACTCTATTTTCACTTTGCTTCACTAATTAGGAACTAAGCAAATATTCCCCTGAAGGACACAAACACAAAAGTGTGATAGTTTTACCTTGCATTATTAAGTAATAATAATGTATTGAGATTGAATCTGGTTCTCCAAGCTCCACCAATCTTCATGTTTCCAGGGTATTCTAAATGCCAGTTCGTTACTAACTTGCCTGGACAAAACGCTTGCAGTGAAAATAGTAAACCTCACTAATTAGTGATTTGGGTGAATGAGCAATTTGCATATATTAACGCTTGAATTGTAAGATGTTAAAAACAAACAACCGGCCACTTTACAATATAGAGAGTAAAAATTGAAATACTCAAGTGATTTATTTAAATTTTTCCAATTGTAGAACTTCAACTTGGTCCTGGATATGTTTATTTTTTCAGACTTGTTAAACTAATACTATGATTAAATATTCCATTTCTCCCTTCCGGCGGGCAATGATTAATTCTACATTGCATTTCAAGATTTCAGCCATATGTCTTAACTTAACTCAAACTGATACGGCAAATAGACCAAATTAAAACTATGAACCTATTTGCATTTCGAAAGCGAGAAAACACTCCAAATTAATTCAAAATTTTCCTATACTTTTTAGATAAGTTTGGTGATTGACATCTAAGCTTAAACATAACTTCCATAACCTCATCCATCTATGTAATATATTTAATAAAACATATTTAATAATATTTTTAATTAAGAGGACTTCAAAATACTAGTTAACAAATGTTAGAATGATATCTTATATTTGAGTACCTTAATATTTTTAAATCATGCTCATTACAGACAATGGAATGATCCATTAGTAGAGCTTCAACTGCAGACCCAGAGATGACAAGCTATTTAGTAAGAAATTTACTGAGTACCTCATTACCTTTTCTCCAACCACAGACATTGTAAGTTCATTCTATTAAACTTAAGGTTGCTTTTGAAGCTCTTACTTCTGAGATTTAAATGGGAACGCTGTCATATGTCAGCCTACAACTGAACCTAAATAACAAGACCAATAAAGCAGACACAATGTGCTAAACACTTCCTCTGCTACACATGAGTTAGGATGCTCCCTTTTGCTTAAGTGAAGCTATTTATAGCCTGTCGGAAAATGAAAACTTAAGCAAGGAATAAGTTTCTATATCCTCGGAGCACTGATGTTCCTTCATCCTTTTAGGTTAGTAAAGCACATCTCTCTCTAAGGCTGACCTACATAATCCTCAGTCCAGAAGTTATTCTAAACAGAGTAATTTAAAATCCATGAAGTTCATACATTAAAATTTAAGTTACAAAGAACTCTCATATTTCTAACTGAACCACAACAATATTAAAGTGATTTTGTATGACCAACATATCCAAAGATTTGGTCCTTTCTACAGATGGAATAATTGCATGTTTTAAATACATTTTATTACTGGATTATATGAGATAGTGTTCAGAAGGTCTATCTTTTTTTATATATATATATATAAAATAATGGAAAAATACTGGAGTCTTAGAGGTTAAACCATTTTAACATCTAACCCTTTTATCTCATCTCTGACAATTAGCTGCTCAGCCTCTGCTGGAAAATGTTGAGTTACAGAGAACTGAATGCTTCATTATTGGAGAGTCTAAGATAAAAAAGTCTTCCTTATATTTAATCAAAAGCAGTTTCTGTAACTTCTAATCATTTTACCTCTTGTAGAAACAAATCAGTCTATATTCAAGGAGTAAATAAAATTGTGGATGACAAACATGCATTTCAAACTTGGTTTTCTTGAATTCTTGATTAAATAGCGCAATTTATGTACAAGAACCTTCCAAGGCATATTTACTAGAATTTCAGGGAGCAAGGGAAGCACTAATACAAAGAAAAAGATATTGTTGGCATTTGAGAGATCAAAGGTATATTTGTGAATACTTTTCCTCCCACTTTTGTGGCCTTTCCCCTATTTTCTTCATTCTTCCCCTAAATTAAAACTCCTTTCCACTGGGAATGATTTCAGCTGTGTTCCTCTCTGATTAAAGCAAATGACGTTGTTATTCCAAAGAGATGTTTGTTAGAATGAGTGAATATCTAATTGGTGAAATGCAAAGAGTAGAATATTTGGTGCTTTTTACCATTCCAAGAAACCATTTTTCTCTCCATTTATCCCAAGTAAGCCACCAGGGGGTAAAATTCACAGAGCTATTCACATTGCTTAGTATTGTTCAGCCACACATTATTTGCAAATAGCTCTGCACCTTGCAGGAAACAATGCCTTCAACACAAGAACCTAAAGTGAGAGAAGCTTCTACCTCTCCGGCTGGAAGTTATCCTCAAGGTCACACAGTAAAATGCCTTTCTCTTTCAAATGCCAGTATTCAAATTGAATTCCATCTCCGTTCGCACCGCGCAGAATGAAACAAAATCTCAGCTCACATAGTGGTGAGTGCCACAGCACCTGAAGGCTCCTCCTTTGTGAGGAAGTGATAGATGAGGACTGCATCTGGAACTTGGTTGCCAGAGGTAAAGGCTAAGTGTGAATTTGAACTGGATCCAATGCCTGATGCTTATTAGGACATTAAAACTGTCAGGTGATCCTACAAAATATGCCTGGTGCTTGTTTCCCTGGGCCAATTGCCCTTCTAAGTGTATTGACTTCCAAGTTTCATCCCCCACTCTGAGACTCTACTTAGAGAGCCTAGAGACATGAAATTGTTGACACAAGAGGTTATAATGTTTGTAATAAAATATTGCATTTGTCCCTTTTATACCTATGCATTTTTTTGAACTATAGCGCACTTAAGGATGTTGTTCAGGCAATCAAGTTTTGGACAGGCTTTGCATTTAAACTTTGTTCTGGGTTTTAAGCAGCTTCACTCTGTGAACTTCCTGTAGCCACATAGATTTATTTTAACTATGTGTTAATTTAATGATTAATCAAATTAACCTTTTTAATTCTTAGTTTTTTAAGAATTCGTTTTCTGTGACATAATATAGTACTAATTGCTTTTCTTCTAAATAGACATTCTGGGGTTTTTTTTCTTAATGTATTTATGAAAGCATAACTTTCTTTTTATACTAATAGGAATAAGCATGTGAACAGTTGTTAATGAAGTTTGCATTGGGAAAGAAGGTCAGAATGAAGGAGTGAAATAGTTGCTTTTAGCCTTTATAGTTAGAACATGCGGCAACTTGTGATAGGTGGGGAATTATATTCTATTGTGTGTCCTTGGAAATTTTTCTTAGCCTTTCTTAGCCTCAGATTCCCCACTCATAAAATGGATATAAAAATGTCATCTTTTTTCAAATCTAAGACACCACTGATTGTAACACACACCATTATTTTATGTATGACTAAGGAAAACAAAATACCACCTAAACTAAGGCACAATACTTTCTTATCTCTTAAAATTGTTGTTTTATACTTACTGAAAGGTCTTTTTAGCCTTATTTGGACATATTTAATCATATGTCACACATCTGTTTCTATGATTTTCTGTGTGCACAACAATTTTCAGTATGGTAAAAATAGTATAACCAAACTGTGGATTCACAGGTAATGGAAACTATGTACTCCTGGATGACAATGACTATAACTGGCCCTCAGTTATAGAAGCTCCCAAGGTCGGAGGTGTCAATATGTGAAGAAAAAAATGTCTTAGACTCTGTGAAGTATGGAATTCTGTTATTATCAATAGAAATAATTATTTTCATTATTATTATTATGGTTGTTATTATTTTCAAAATCATTCACATACCACAGATGAGTATGTTCTAAAATGAACATCCAAAGATGACCTGCTTTCACACTATAGAAAGTATTGTATTAAAGTTAATTTTTGAGTGTCCTAGAGAAAATAAATTCTCCTTTGTTCAGTATAAATTTTTGTGGGAGTTTCTCTGACCTAATGTCGTCAATAATCTGATATCCAATTATTTCATTGTTTGCCTTCGTGCCAGGAGCTGTCAAAGACTTCAGGTACCCTGGACAGCACCACTCTTGAGTAAATCTCCCTCTAATTAAGCATGTACCAGTACCTTTAACAGTAACTCTCAGTGAGGGTGACCCATAAGGACACCCAAGTGTATAAGCCAGGCCATCCTACTTGCTTTCTTTCAACTTCTACCTCCTCCTGTGACAGGGAACCTTAAAAAAAATGATAGCTCCATTCTGTCAAGCTTTACAGACTTTAAGGCTTCATATAAACTCCATTGAAGCTACATATTCTAACTTGATGGCCTCATCCTAGCCGAACAGCTTTGCAGTCAATAGAAGTATCTTTGGAATGGTTTGGCATGTGCTCCCCCTCTATGATTCACTTTCGGTGGCTCATGATGCAAGGTGTACAGTACTGCAGAATTTATTTCTCTAAGTTCCGTAACCTTCCTAGTTCACTCAGCCAAATAAGAAAAACATTAGACCACATAATGTAAAAATAAATTCCTAGGCACGATCTTTGCGAGGATCAAAAATGTTTATAGCTCATACTTAAACTCCCTTCGTCTAGGTAATGAACACAAAACCAATCTGTTAAAATTCATCACTTTTACATTTTCAATAAAAACAAAGGTGAATCATTGAAGAAAAAACTTAAGAAAAGCCAGGATCTGCTATTGTCAATAATAGAATGTATATTCCTGTCCCTGAGAATAGGATATAAAATTTATCATTTCAAAATCAACATGTTTAAAATTCCGTGGGTTTTCCAAATTTTGATACATTTAGTGACTTTATACTCATTAAGTCTTCTAAGTTTGTATCTTCTCAAATTGCTTAAGTCTTCCTTTAACTGACCTGGCCACGCATCATTCCAAGGGGAGCCCTAATAAAGGGACCGTGGATGCAGTCCAGTATTTTCATCCTGAGATGTGCTCCTCTACTGCCCTCTACTGGAAGTATCAATAACTTCTACAAGGCTGCCAGAATATATATGCTGTTTTTATTAACTGAAAAGTAGAATACCAAGTAAAATCTCTACTTTACAAAGAAAAAAAGATAACCTAAAAAGAAGAGGTGGTAATTTTTCCTTATTATAAATTACCCTGAAAGGTTGCTACTTTAAGTCACTATTATTAAAACAATCTTCCAAAAACATGATGAATCATGCTAAGTGGAGTTGGCTGTATTTGTAGTGGCAGGAAATTATTTCAGGATCTCCAGTTGGAGATTTTTTTGTTCACTCCGTGATAAGTAAATGAGTTAGGACAGGAAGTGTGTAAAGTCTATAAACTTTGACTTCTGCTCCAATCTCCTCTTTTAAATATCTCCTTTCTTTACTGAGAAGAGAAAAGAAGTTAATTTATTTCCCTCTCTTATCAAAACTGGAATGAAATTGGGGGTCAATTATTTGCCCTTGTTTACAGTTGGATCAATTTTACTTTAACAAAAATTCATTCCAGTTAAGGCTCTTCTTGTTTCATTTCCTTCTTTCTGTCCTCCTGTCCTTTCTTCCTTCAACAAATATTTATTGAGGATGTTCTATGACCCAGGTACCTTGTTGAGAGCTGGAGCAAGACTGGTTCCTGCCTTTATGGAACTTAGAGTCTACGCGGAGATATAGACATTTGATAAAAAAATTGCAGGAATCAGTATTATTATAATTTTCCAAAACAACGCTACAAGCAGAGCAATGGTGTATGCAAAGGACCCTGCTGGGAAGGGAACTTGCTGCGCTCAAGGACCTGAAAGCTCAGTGTGCTAATGAAATGTGGTGCATGAGGCTGGAGAACGAGACAAGAGCAGGACGTGCTGGGTCTTTTAGGACAACTAAGGATCTTGGCCTTTACCCCAAGAGTGTTTGGAAACCATTTGGTCATTTCTGGCAGAGGAATGATGTGATCAGACTTGTGTATAAGAGAGATCACTACGCCGTTTGTGTGGGGAAAGTGGGGATGAGACTGAATGCAGATTTGTTCAGTGGATGTTGCCTAAGTCCGGTGAAATACGATGGAAGCCTGAAACAAGGAGGAGGCAGTGGACGACTTGGAGAAATTTTTAGAAGATACGATGGAAAGGACTTGGTGTGTAGTTGGGTGAGCGTGTACAGGGAGAGGTCGTGGAGTTGGACTACAAGGGAAGAGTAATTCGGAAGAGAGGAAGCTTGTGAATTCATTATTATGTGTGCTGAGTTTTCTCTGTAATTCAAAACAAAGCTGTCCCTCCTTTACTCCTCTCCCCTGCTCACACACACATACACATAGAAATCCCAACATTTCAAAGGAATTTCAGGCATGCTCCAGCTATACGTCAGCTTAACTGATATAGAAGACACATCCTCCCCCTATAAATATATTGAAATGATGAATATATTTAAATATATGTGTGTGAATATATATACATATAGGTATTTGTTTTTATGTATGTAGATATGTATATTATTTGTTTGTGTGTATAGATGTGTACACACACATACGTAGATGTGCATGCTGATTCAGCTGTTGCTAACAGGGATTCAGACCCTCTTACAGACCTTATTATGGGAGACTAGAACACCAGTGCACATTTGGGACAAAAGACATAGCCTTGGGATTCATGTGGTGGGATTGCCAGAAACAAAATTTTGCGTAATGCCACTTCCACTCAAAAACACAGCCAGGAAACTCATAAGGTATCTTCCTTATACTTTATTCAGTGCATTGAATGGTAAGGAAATAAAAAACCAGCTGTGAATAAACTAACCTGAGATTTATGTTACACATTGGTGAAAAAACTGCTAGATGAAAATTTAAAGTAAAATCTAATTCAGAAACGTTGAAATCCAAGGGATTTTTTTATAAGCAAACACAAAACTGCTGTTTACCTATAATCAAAAATTTTAAGCCACATAAGGAAACAAATAACAATGTGAAAGAGTCAGTAGATACAACCAACAGGAGAATTAAGACCTAAAAACTGCAGATGATTTAACAATCTGAAAAGGACTATAAAATAAGCTGAAAATGATTAAAGAAGTAAAAGAAAGAATAGACACCATAATAATATAAAACAGTATGAATAAAAGATCAGGCAGATTTGAAAATGAATGAAAAAACTAATTCTGAAAATATCAAAATAAATAAGAAAAAAATCTTCAGAATATGGTTAAATAGCAGAAAAATAAAATTGAAGAGAGAATTGCTGGGCTGCCCTAACATAAAATGAAAGGTTTATTTTCTGGAGACATTTAACCAAAAAAGATCTGAACTCAGGAATAATTGAGTTACAAAGTGAGATGCCCCAAAAAAGGGTTCCACAGATAATAAGTTTTATGGAGGAGGGTAATGAAATCAATCACCCATTCTATTAGGTGGTCCAACAGTCAAAAACTCCTCATCATGAACACAGAGCTCCCAATGAACTTTTTGGGATTTCAGTTTTGATCTTAACCTTAATGAATAGAACTTCCTTCTATATAGAAGTATCTGTCTTCTTGCATAAACAACTAGAAAACTGCACAAAATATATGAAACAGAGCAGAACTGTGATGCCTGAGAGAAGAGAAACAAACAATACGAGACTTATGATTATCTCAGCTTTCTATCTGGAAGAAATTTCCAGACTACAGCGTAGGTGGGGAAAAACAAACTAAAATCAACTGCCTACTGTGATGATAAGACACAGATAAAAACTTGGGGAGGCAAAGGTAGCTGGGATTTGCAGGGCAGAGTAGCAGGGAACCACACAGAAAAAGAGCTCCAGAAATATGCATACAGGTCCCTTCAAGTCTTTGAATTCAATTCCAGTTATGTGTTCAGCAGAATTCTGCAAGGCTAGCCAAAATACGACACTCGAAAAATTATAAGCTAAACAATTCCCAGAATTCGCATAGGTTTGGGAGATAATGGAGTTCATATCAGCCAGAGAGGAGGGAACTTGTTAAATACACAGGGCAGTCACAAGACATCTCAAAAGAGTCATGCTTTAGCATTAGGGCTAAATAGTTTTAGAGTAAAGGCTACTGTAGACCTGTCCTACGAAAGCCTGAAGACAGACCTCCAAAGAATAAAGCAGATCCTCAAGTAAATTAACTGTCTGCCAAAGCAAACTTCAAGATCTTTAAAGGAAGAAAGCAAAATTCAAACTCTCAACCATGTAAAAATCACAATGTCCAGCATCCAACAAAAATCATCTAGACGTGCAAAGAAGCAGAAATACTTGACCCATACCAGGAAAGAAAATTAAAAATGCAATAACGAGATCCCCAAATTAGCAGATAAGAACTCTAAAACAGCTGTTATAATTATGCTCAAGGATTTGAAGGAAAATGGAAGATATTTTGAAAGTAATAAACAGAACTTCTAGCATTGAAAAATACAATACCTGAAATGAAAAATGCACAGCGTTGTCAGCATCTTGGTGGTATAAGATGTCCCTCATATTTGTGTCCCCTGCAACAACAAAAATTTGGCATCTATCCACAGACAAAAGTGTCTTTGAGGGAGCTGTGAGATCCAGCATCATATGCTAAGGGACTCAGGAATTGTCCTGCCAACACATTTATCAGGTAATAGGAAGACACACCTCAGTCCTGGTGTGGACTTTGCAGTAGTCTGTCTACTGGCTCCAGCCTCTCTCACTCATGGTCTGTGATCCCCTATAAGACATTGTCTTAGACAATCACCCATGGACTAGAGAGCCTTTGCTGAAGTACAAGTTTCCAAAGGAGAAGTTCCAGCACCCCACTGGAGCAAAAAAATATGACTTCTGGGTGCATTGCCCCCAGGGCAGCACAGCTTAGGGTCAATAGAGATCTCCTTGGCTTATAATTTCTCACACAGGGGAATGGAACAGCATGTGACTGAGTGCACAACACCCCCAGCTGTGTGGGATGCTGCCAAAGGGGCTCATTTCTCTCTTGCTCCATCCAGAATTCAGAATCATGAGCTACATGAGTGAGGGGCAGGAAGAAGCTGAGAGAACAGCAGATGAGACTCTACGAAGACAATAAAGGGAAGCGGATCCTAATAACTATGGCACAGACTCCATCAAGAAGCCCACTCACAAGTTGCTAGGAACATCTAACATGCAAATCCCCCCAACAGACTCCAGGCACCCGCAGTGCTCCATGTGTCTCACCCACACACACCCACACCCTGTGACCAGCTCCCTGTGAGTGCCCCTGACAGCAGCAGAGGGAGCAAGTTTTGGCAGATAGCTAATAAGCACACACAGAAAGCCGGCCCAAATCTACAGGCTGAGGAGAGACCACAAATTTGAGCTTTAGTGCCACCTTTAGGAAAACAAAAGAGAGGCTGTCAGCACTTGGCCTGATGCATTGCAGGATCCAGAGAAGGCACAGAACTTAAGAATTTGACACAAGAGAGAGAAAGAAGCATGGAACTGGTGACCAATAGAAGAACTGAGATAGCCTCAGAATCTCTAACAGGGCTGACAGAAGGCATCTTTCTTCTGAAGCCAGTTCGTAAAGACTGGAGGAGGTGACCACTCCTTCAAATGTGCAGACAGCGATGTAAAACTTCAAGGAACATGAGAAATCAAGGTAACATGACACCACCAAAGGATCACAATAATCTTCCAGCAAATGAATCCAAAGACATAGAGATCTGTAATTTACCTGATAAATAATTTAAAATAGCTATTTAAGGAAAATCCACGAGATACAAGAAAATACAGAAAGACAATTCAATGAAATCAGGAAAACCATACATGAACAAAATGAGAAGTTTAATAAAGATATAGAAATCATAAAAAAGAACCAAAAAGAAATTCTGAAGCAAAAGAATACAATGAATGAAATGAAAAATGCAATAGAGAGCATCAGAATGAAATAAGCAGAAGAAAGAATCTGTGAGATTGAAGACCAGAAGTTTGAAATTATCTAGTCAGAGGACAACAAAGAAAAAAAATGAAAAAGAGTGAAAAAAGCCAACATGATCAATGGTATATTTTCAAAAGAAGCAACTTGCAAATTATTGGAGTTCCAGAAGGAAAAGAGAGGGAAAAGAGGGCAGGAAGTTTAATCAAAGAAATAATGGCTCAGAACCTCCCAAATCTAGGGAAAGATTTAGATATCCAAGTTCAATGAAGCTCATAGGTCACCAAACAAATTCAACTTAAAGAAATCCTCACCAAGACACATTATAATAAAATTGTCAGAAATCAAAGACAGAGAGAATCTTAAAAGCAGCAAGAGGGGGGCCGGCCCGGTGGCGCAAGCGGTTAAGTGCGCGCGCTCCACTGCGGCGGCCCGGGGTTCGCTGGTTCGGATCCCGGGCGCGCACCGACGCACTGCTTGGTAAGCCATGCTGTGGCGGCGTCCCATATAAAGTGGAGGAGGATGGGCACCGATGTTAGCCCAGGGCCGTCTTCCTCAGCAAAAAAAGAGGAGGATTGGCGGATGTTAGCTCAGGGCTGATCTCCTCACAAAAAAAAAAAAAAAAAAAAAAGCAGCAAGAGAAAAAAAGCTTGTAACTTACAAGGGAACCTTCATAAGGCAATCAGCAGATTTCTTAGCAGAAACCTTGTAGGTCAGGAGAGAGTGGGATGATATATTCTAACTGCTGAAAGAAAAAAACCTGCCAACCAAGAATACTTTACTCAACAAAGTGGTCCTTCAGAAACAAAGGCAAAATAAAGACTTTCCCAGACAAACAAAAGCAGAGGGAATTCATCACCACTAGACCTGCCTTACAAGAAATGCTGAAAGGAATTCTTCAAGCTGAAATGAAAGGATGCTAATTAATAACAGGAACACATATGAAAATATACAACACACTGGTAAAGGTAAGTATATAGTCAAATTCATGTATATAGTAATTACATATTATTTATTATACATAATACTATTTGTATATAGTATACATAGTAATTATATATTACTATATTATATAATAGGTATATAGTCAAATTCAGAATACCCTAATAATGTAATATGGTAGAGTGTTAACTACTTAATCCTAGTATAAAGATTAAAGGACAAGACTATTAAGAATAACTATAGTTACAATAATTTGTTAATGGATATAAAATATAAAAAGTTAGTTGTGACATCAAAAACATAAAATGTGGGGAGTAAAGGGACATGAAGTTAAGTTGTTATTGGCTTAAAATAAACTATTATCTCTATAAGATGTCTTATGTAAGCCTCATGGTAACCACAAAGCAAAACCCTACAATTGATACATATAAGATAAAAATAAAAGAATCAAAGCATACCACTATGGAAAATCATCAATTCAAGAAAGAAGACAATAAAAGAGAAAGACAGGAACAAAGGAACGACAAAACAGCCAGAAAACAATTAATAAGATAGCATTAGTAAGTCATTACCTATCAATAATTACTTTACATGTAAATGGATTAAATTCTCCAATCAAAAGGCAAGTGGCTGGATGGATTAAAAAAAAAAAACAACAAGAAGACCTGACTATAAGCTGCTTACAAGGGACTCACTGCAGCTTTAAGGACATACATAGGCTCAAAGTAAAGGGATGGAAAAAGATATTCCATGCAAATGGAAAACAAAAGAGTACAGGGTTAGCTATAGTTAAATCAGACAAAATAGACTTTAAATCAAAAGGGTAACAAGAGACAAAGAAGGTCACTCTTTAATGATAAAGGGGTCAATTCTTCAAGAGTATATAACAATCATAAATATATATGCACTCAACTTTAAAGCACCTAAATATATTAAGCAAATACTAACAGACCTGCAGGGAGAAATAGACAATACAATAATAGTGTAGGGGACTTCAATACCTCACTTTCAATAATGGATAGATCATTCAGATAGAAAATCAATAAGGGAACATTGGACTTGAACAATACTTCAGACCAAATGGACCTAACAGACATATACAGAACATTCCATCAAATACCAGCAGAACACACATTTTTCTCAATCACACACAAAACATTCTCCAGGATAGATCATATGTTAGATCACAAAACAAGTCTTAGCTAATGTATAAATTTGCAACGTATGTTCTCAGACAATAGTAGAATTAAACTAAAAATCAATAACAAAAATATATCTGGAAAGTCCCCAAATAGTTGCGCATTACATAGTACATGGATCAAAGGAAAAAAATCATAAAGGAAATTAGAAAATATTTTGAACTGAATGATAATAAAACACAACGTTTGGAAATTCGGGGATGTAGTTAAAGAATGCTTAAGGGCAAATTTATGGATTTAAATGCTTATATTTATTTGATGAGAAGAATCTAAAACCAATAACCTAAGCTTCCTACTTAAGGAGCTAAAAAGGAAGAGCCAATTAAATCCTAAATAAGTAGAAGGAAAGAAGAAAGAAAAATTAAAACGCAAATTTATAAAATAAAGAAAGAAAAACAATGGAGAGGATTGATGGAAACAAAACATCCTGTCATAAGATTAACTAAATAGATAAAACTCTAGCTAAATGACAGAAAAGTAAAGAGAGAAAATCCCATTACCAATATCAGAAAAAGACAGAGAGATCATCACTACGAATCCTTCAGATCTTGAGAGGATAATGAGGAATATTAGTAATATTATGCCAATAAATTTGACAATGTGGATGAAATGGGAAATTTCTGAAAGGACACTGATTACCAAAAGTGATACAAGAATATATAAAACCTGAATAACCCCATATCTCTTGAAGCAATTGAATATGTAATTTAAAGTCTTTCCCTCCAGAAAACTCCAAGCTCAGATGGCTTCACTGGTGAATTCTATCAAATATTTAAGGAAGAAATAATATCAGTCCTACATAAACTTTCAGAAAATACAGGAGGAGAGAACTTTCTCAACTTATTTTACGTGGCTAGAATCACCATAAAACCAAAACCAAAGATATAAGAAAGAAATACAAGTAACTAATATTTCCTCACAAACATAGATGCAAAATCTTTAACAAAATATGAGCAAATCAAATCTAGTAATATATAAAAAGGATCACACATTGTGGCCAAGTGGTGTTTTATCCCAGGAGTTAAGATCAGTTTAACATTAGAAAATCAATCAATATGATTACCATAGTAACAGAATTAAGTAGGAAATCCATATAATCTTCTTAACAGGTGCAAAAAAAGGAGACATTTTACAAAATTAACACTAATTTGCAGTGAAAATTTCAGCAAACTAAGGAATAGAAGGAAAATTCCTCAACCTGATAAGGCACATTTAGAAAAAACCTACAGCTAACTTCATAATTAGTGGTGGAAGACTGAACACTCTATGCCTTAGATTTGGAAAAAGGCAAAGAGGTCTGTTCTCAGTGTTTCCCTTCAAAATTATACAGGAGGTCCTAGCCAGTGCAATAAGGTGAAACATAAAAATGAATAAATAAAAGGCATACAGATTGGAAAGGAAGAAATAAAACTGTCTTTATTGTGGACAATATGTTCAGTAGCTTTGCAGACAATAGCATGTTTAGATTCTAAGAAATCTACAAAAATTTAAATGACTGATAAGTGAATTTAACCAATGTAAGCAATAAATTGTATTTCTATATACTAACAACAAACAACTGATGTATAACAGTCTATGTGTAAATATCCCTTAAGCGGGATTACCTTGAAATATGTGTTTGCCAGCATTTCGCATGGGAATCAGCTCCAGTCTCCCACAGTGGTACCTGGCTTATACATTCTTCCTTAGCTGCCTTCTTTAATAATTCCACTCTCTACAAGTGGTTCTGCACCTCCAAGTAAACTACTTGCATTCAAATCCCTGCTTTAGGTTCTGCTTCTGAAGAACCCAAATCAAAACACATGGCAATGTGATGTGCCTGGAGTTGAGGAGGTAATGACCAAGCCCTTGAGTGACTAGTTCCTGAGAGGTACAGAAAATGGATCCTCTGCCTGTGGACAGGCTCCAGATTGTGAATAGATGAAACTAGGGCTGCAGGTTTGCCATGGTCTCTTCAGCATGTGGTAACAGGCTGTGTCTATAGGAGCTATTTTGAATGAATTCCTTTATCAATGTGTGATGCATCATGGTTCCTTCATCAATGCAGTGTGATGATGTCACTTTCAGTTCACACTGATGTCTGCACATGATTGAAAGGTAGATGATAAGCAATGGAGAGAGGACAGCAATGTCATCTTGGCAATCTGTCTACCCTCTCCCACTTCACACTCCAAAGATGAGCATTGATCCCAAAGAAGTACTGAGGGGTGGGAACAGGAAAGATGTGAGAGAGTAGGATGCTTTTCTCCTCCACTCAAAATTTCTGGCAGGTCTACTCTGGGAGGTGGAAGAGAAGGAAAGATCTGAGTGAAATATGAGATCTAAGTTTTACAATGAATTTCCCTGAATCTTCATAACTGAGCCTATTTTAATATTTAGTTTTTAATTTAATATTTAATTTTGGTATTAAAGTCAGCATATTTCAACAGTAAAAGTGACCAAAAATTATGAATTGGAGTGATGTCCTAAATGAGTCTCGCATTCATCAGGAGATGGAGGCGGGAGTAGGTGAGGGGTCGGGTGGTTTTAAACAGAACACAGCTGCCAGTATTATTGAAAAATAAACACAGGTAGATACAAGTACATATGTGTATATAAATAGATACACAAATACAGTTTAAGTAAGCTGTCTTTACTCCCTGAAGCATGCATATATATTTAACTATTGGGGAAAAAAAAAAAAAAGCAAGAACTTGGAATGGTGTTTCTGCAGTATGGTTGTAAATACACCTGAACGAGCTGGATTGTTCGTTAAAATGCAAGTTACCTAGTCAAACCCCAGAACTAACAAGTTAGGATTTCTGGGATTGTGGCCTCTAAAATCTACATTTTTAACAAGCTCCTCAGGTGACTCTTATGAACATTAAAGTTTAAGAATTATTGTTAGACATATTTTCCTGCACCTTGCCTTTTTTGGTGATATTTTCATATAAGTATATGGAGATCTGCTTCATTCCATTTAATCACTGCATCAGATTGTGCTGTATTATTTAAGTTAATTTATTCAATCATTCCTCTATTTTCAACATTTTAAACTTTATGCTATTTCAACCTATGCAACAATAACATCTGTGTGCATACATCATTGAAAAGTATGCAAATGCTATTCTCAGGCAGATTCTTAGAAGTAGAAATGCTGGATCACAGGGCATGTGCATTTAAAATAATGAGAGATATTATCAAATTCACCTACCAGAAAAGGACTTACCCACTTACAATACATAAAGGTGTTTGAAAATGATCATTTCCCCAAGTCCTCTGAAACATTAGATATTATTAATATTTTTCAGTTTTTAATTAAAAAAGTTTAATTGTTTTAGCTTGTATTTCTATAATTATTAGAGAGCTGAGCATCTTTGATGGATTTATTAGCATTTTGTATTTATTTCTTACATGAATTGCTTTTTCTTTTTTTCTTATTGATTTGCAGAAGCTCTTTTTATGTTCTGGATAGTAGGTATTTGCCTGATATTTATGTTGCATATATTTCTTCCCTATGTGCTGCTTGTCTCTTTAAGTTGTTTTTCTCTCTATAGGAGTTTAAAATTTCTTAGTCAAATCCGAGGTGACTTCTGAGTTTTGTGAATTACTGAGAAAGACCTTCCTTATCCAAATATTATTTCTTAAAATTCTTATTAAAAAAGGATTTGACTTTTATATTTAGTTTTTAATACGTTAGAAATTTATCTTTATATGATGTGAAGTAGAAATTGATTTTTATTCATTTCCATGTATAGATAATTGCATCAAGAATATTTATTAAATACAGTCATCCCTGAGTATCCTTGGGGTCTTGGTTCCAGGACTCCCTTGGATACCAAAATCTGAGGAAACTCAAGTCTCATATAAAGTGGCGTAGTATTTGCATATAACCTACGTACATCCTTCTGCATACTTTAAATCATCTCTAGATTACTTATCATACCTAATACAATGTAAATGCTATGTAACTGGTTGTTATATGGCATTGTTTAGGGAATAACAACAAGAAAAAAAATCTGTACATGTTCAGTACAGATGCAAACATTGTAGGCCTTTCATTCTGCGGTTGGTTGAATCCGCAAACACGGAATCCGTGGATATGGAGGGCTAACTATATACTGCTATATTTTTTTCCTCTAATTTAAAATGTCACCTTTATCATAAACTAAATTCCCACGTATATGAGTTTATTTCTGAACTCTATTTTGTTCTATCAAGCTATCTGTTTCTATGCTAATGCTACCACTTTTTAGTTACTCTGGTGATATGTATTTTTATATACCTAGTAGGAAAAGTCTCTTATTGAACTTCTTTTTCAAAAAAGGTATTCCCCTGGCATATTTACAAATCACTTTCTAAAATTCCATAAAAATCTCACTGGGATTTTGAAAAGTATTGTTGCTGAGCAAGGGCTCCCTGCCCGATGCTCACAGAATCCAATACTATGGCAGTGGCTTTTGAGAGAAGAAAGAGCTTTATTTCAGGGTTGACCAGCAAAAAGACAGGAGGCAAGGCTCAAATCTGTCTCCTTGAGCTGAAGTGTGAACAGACTTTTAAGGAGTTGAAAGTGAGAGTGAGTATGTAAAATGCTAGCTTGGCAGAATCTGGATGGTGGGAGTGTAAGGATGTTGTAAGTCCAGTGTGCTACAAATTGAGGGACCCTTTGCTTCTTATTAGATTCCCTGTGCTGCTTTTACATCACATTGGGTTCCATAGTTAGGGAATTTTTTGGTCCTGGCATGGCTTGAGGTCATCTGAGGGCAAGGTTTCCATTGTCTGCACATGCTCTCTGAAAAACAGCTTACAAAAACATTTTAGAGAAGGAAGTATGTGGACTAATCAACTGTAATTGGTAATTCTGAGGCAGTTTCAGTATTAAATTTATTATATTTATTTGGAGATTTTTTTTAGGAATGTGTCTTCTCAAGAACATGTGTGTCTTATTATTTATAAAAGTCTTTTGTTTTTTGGTGAGGAAGATCAGCCCTGAGCTAACATCCATGCTAATCCTCCTCTTTTTGCTGAGGAAGACTGGCTCTGAGCTAACATCTATTGCCAATCCTCCTCCTTTTATTTCCCCCAAAGCCCCAATAGATAGTTGTATGTCATAGTTGCACAACCTTCTAGTTGCTGTATGGGGGACGCAGCCTCAGCATGGCCAGAGAAGCGGTGCGGCAGTGCACGCCTGGGATCCGAACCCGGGCCGCCAGTAGCAGAGCGCATGCACTTAACGGCTAAGCCACGGGGACGGCCCTATAAAAGTCTTAATAAAAAAAAACAGGACTAGTTTTCAACATAATTTTTCCCCCCTTTTTCTCCCAAAAGCCCCAATAGATAGTTGTACATCATAGTTGCACATCCTTCTAGTTGCTGTATGTGGGTCGCCGCCTCAGCATGGCCCGACAAGCGGTGCGTTGGTGCGAGCCGGGATCTGAACCCGGGCCCCCAGCAGCACAGTGTACGCACTTAACCGCTAAGCCACGGGGCTAGCCCTATAAAGGTCTTAATAAAAAAAAACAGGACTAGTTTTCTTTTTTTTTTTTTTAATAATTTTATTTATTTATTTTTCCCCCAAAGCCCCAGTAGATAGTTGTATGTCACAGCTGCACATCCCTCTAGTTGCTGTATGTGGGACGCGGCCCCAGCATGGCCGGAGAAGCAGTGCCTCGGTGCGCACCCAGGATCCGAACTGGGGCTGCCAGCAGCAGAGCTCGCGGCACCTAACCGCTAAGCCACGGGGCCGGCCCTGGGGACTAGTTTTCAACATAATATTTTTTCCCCCTTTTTCTCCCCAAAGCCCCAGTAGATAGTTGTACGTCATAGTTGCACGTCCTTCTAGTTGCTGTATGTGGGACACCACCTCAGCATGGCCAACAAGCGGTGCGTCGGTACACACCCAGATCCGAACCCTGTCCGCCAGCAGCAGAGCGCTCGCACTTAACCGCTAAGCCATGGGTCCGGCCCCCAACATAATTTTTTTTTTGCAGGTTTGAAAACTTCTATAAACTATTAATTGAAAAACACATAATCCTCAAGACTACTGTTTATAAGGGGAGGCTTTTACTGAAGAGTGGCAGAATATGCCACCCAAAATATGTCATTTTGGCATAAGGATTATTTTGACTTAAAAGCACTTGAAAAACAGCAGGTGCAAGAAGAGTGCTCTGACCTCCTCTTTTCCTCCTGAGAGCCAGAGATAAATCTCCCAGGTGAAAGCTGCCCTCCCTGAACTAGGAGGAAAGAAAGATTCTTACCACTAGAGATGGGAGTGGAAGCTGCGAGAATTCTGTACAAACAGACCTCAGTAAAATGACTCATCTACTTTTAGCCTCTTGGTACATTTTAATTACTTTTCTACAGTTGCCTCTTTGTTCAACCTAGTACCAAGGCAGTTAGGTTTTACCACTTCTTTGGGTCTTCATTTCCTTATGAGGGCTCCAGTGTCACATAAAACTTATATTAAATAAATCTGTCTGCTTTTCTCCTGTTAATCTGTCTTTTGTTAACTTAATTCTCAGGCCCAGCTGGAGAACCTAAGAGGTCAGAGGTAAAGTTTTGCATCCCGCACCCCTACATTTATATATCTCCCCTCAACATTTATATTATATCATTTCTCATAAATTCATTTTCCTCTCTCTTAACTTGTCTTCCCCATCTCAGCAGGTGAAACTACATATAGATATACAGGTATATATATATAGGTATATAGTGTACCTCATTGCAAAATACAAAAACTTAGGAGTGAAATCTCTCATACCCCACATTTGATGCATAGCCAAGAAGAGTTGGTTGGGATCCCCAAATATATCCCAAATCTTTTCACTTCTGTGCATCTCTACTGCAATCACTCTAGGTCAGTCATCATTTATTAGCTGATGTAAGGTTGGGCAGCACATAACCAAAGGAAAAAAAAAAACCTAAATAAGAATGGCTTAAACAAGATAGCACCTTATTGCTTATTGCTCTTTCACAAATATAATAGTGGTTGAAACAAGAGTTTGTTCCCCTTCAGTGGTGAAAGCTAGGTTACTGATGCCTAAAACAAGGATGTCTTCTCTTATGCCAGTGGTTTCCAACCTGCAAGATGTCAATGTCTGGGAGTTTATGGAGTGGCCAGGTGTTCCCAAAGCATTTTACGCCTTAAATATTATCCACAGGTTGAATAAATAATATGTCTAGCTCATATTTATTCTATGGTATAATAGATATTTTTCAGTGATGTGTAGATCTTTTGTGGTTAATAAATCCTTCACAAATATATATACACAAATATGTTATACATAACATACAAATGTATGTTATATACAAATGTATCTATATGTACAAATGTACATATAGAAATTATATATATATATATGTGCATTGAGTGCTTGTTATGCACCATATACATGTTTGGCACTGACAATATAGCAGTGAACAGATCAGGCCAAGCCCCTGCCTCCTCATGGAAAAGAAGGCTAATAAATAAACAAGAAAATATTCTAAAGAAGAGTAACAGTGTGCCAAATAGAGAGTAACTAGGGGAAGTGATTTTAGATAGGAAAATCAAGGAAGCCTTCTTTGAAGAGGTGACATTTGAGCTTGGAATGAGCCAATTACGTAAAGAACTTTGTAGGGGGGATGAACATTCTAGGACAGGGAAAAAGAAATAGAAAGGACTTGTTCTGTTTAAAAAGCAGTACAGGAGCAAGTTTGGCTGGAGCTTCATATGTAAAAAGAATGGTGTCAGGTAAAATTGGAGATGGGTAAAGGCCAGATTATTCAGGGTCTTTTCAGTTTGGATTTTATTCTTAAATCACCTGATCAGTTTTAAGCAAGCAAGAATGTCACCAACTAGGCAGCTGGAGAAACTCAAAGGTAGGTTGGGAAGCAATTAACTGTTTTTCCAAGCTATTACTTTTCCTTTTGTATGTTAAGGAGATGTAACCACCAGCCATCCTGAAACTGACCAGGCAAGAAACTCAAGGGAGATGTAACCACCAGCCATCCTGAAACTGACCAAGCCTCCCCTCAAGAGCTATGCCCATGACCTTTGCCTTATTTTTAATGCAAAGATCTCTCCAGGAGGAGCTTAGGCCTCATTATGTATAAGCATGTTCTCCAACTGAGCCTGGGCAAGCAAATACCCACCCCTCCCTTTTGAATATTCATTCCCCAACCGAAATAAAAGTTCCTGCTTCCCTTTGTTCAGGGATGCCATGACTTTGGAAATGATTCCTCATGGCCTCCTATATGCTACAAATACACTTTACTTTGTGAGACAACTTCCACTGGTGTAGAGTCTTATTTAACTCACCAGGAGGCGAGCCCACTTGGTTCAGTAAGAGTGGGAGAACAGAAAAGTGCAACAGTCAGCAGTTATTATGGAGTCTGAGTGTTGTACACACTAATCGGCTAGTTCCCTCTTAATATCTATTTTCCCTTGCCTGTTTAGTAATAGCATCCATTTTTATCTGGCCCCACTGCATCTCATGTACTAGATTACATTTTCCAGCCTCCCTTAAAGCTAGATGGAGCCACATGATTAAGTGCTGGTCAATTAGGGTTAAGCAAAAGTATTATCTGAGACTTTCAGGAAGCCTCTAACCATGTTGGACTCCACCTGAGCCTGTGCTCGTGGAAAACAGTGATGGCTAAGAAACTCCCCCACCTTTTTGTGTTCCAGGAAAAGGATTACCTCAAAGAACTACCCTTCTCCAAATGACTTAGATAAGACTCAGTGTGCACTTTCTCCTGACTCCCAGGAGACTCTCAGATATCCCTTGTTTTTGCCTGAACCTCTGAGGAGGCCAGGTAGTCCCTCCAACTCCCCATTCTTTTTTTTTCCCCAAATTGAGATATAATTGACATAAAACATTATATTAGTTTCAGCTGTATCCAACTCCCCATTCTTTGTCTCATGAATGATTAGCTGATATTAGAAATGTTTGCCTGAAAATAGCTAAACACAGAGATAAACATTTTCTGTTCAGCTAAGATTTCCCCTGACTGCAAAATGAGCCCAAGTATAAATCACCCAACATGAGACTTGTCTATGCTGCCCTATAAAAATCCAAGGCAAAACCACACTATGGAGACAGTTGGATCTTAGGATCTAGGATGTGCTCCTTATTGCAATAGCCTGAATAAAATCATCTCAGTTGTCAGGTGCATTTTGTCTTGAACATTTGTTTATATGGCAGGTGGTGTATCTTCTGTACACTTCCTCCTTCCTAATGCTTGAAATGAATAGGTAAAGGCTGGAGTTCAAGCAGCCTTCTTGGACCACAAGGTGGCATACATTTAAAATGAGCCATACCATATCAGACTGTGGAAAGGTGTGTAAAAGAAGCATAAAGGAATGTAATGGGATAACAGAGCACAATGAGATTAACTGTGAGTGAACTTGAGGGAAGAATCTTTGGAGAAGATACTCAAGATATGCTTTAAAATAATGAGAATTTTGATTGATGGATGAGAGGAAACGACAAGGATAATAGAATCTTGATCCAAATTGACCTCGACAGGCTGGAAGAAGTGATCAATAGGACAAAAGTTGGCAACTTGCCGAGTTCATGGAATGAAGGATAAGGCAAATTAAAATTATTTATCAAGGAGTGCAAAAGAATAATGATACCAAGGAAAGAAATGGAGACTCTGGGAGGAGGACTCAATTGATGATTTCAGTTTTAACCACTTGAATCAGAGGTAATGGTGAAATATTTAAGTGGAAATATCCTAAAGGCAGATAGAAATACTGCTTGAGCTGTTAAAGTGAGATCACAATAAATATGCATTTTGAAGTTGAGAGAATGATTTGATTTTCTGAACAACAACAACAAAAAGCTGAAATAGATGAGCTGATGGATGCTGACTGAAGATTGGAAACTCCAAGACCACTTAGCAGCAGCAGTAGGGGGAACAGCCATTGCAGCAAAGAGGAGTTAGCACCCAGGGTTAATAGTCTCTGGTAGCTTTTCCCCAACAGTTGTTTGGAGCAACACTGTTCTACAAGATTTTAAAAGAAATGCCAAAAAAAACAGTGTAATATACTCCAATGTCTTCGAGGCATTCTGAGTTCGGAGAGAAACAGGTTCTTCTGGTCTTCATGAGATGTTTAAAGATGGATAACGTGCGGCCGGCCCCGTGGTTTAGCGGTTAATGGCGGCCCGGGTTCACATCCCCAGCACGCACTGACCCACCGCTTCTCCGGCCGCGTCCCACATACAGCAACTAGAAGCATGTGCAACTATGACATACAACTATCTACTGGGGCTTTGGGGATAAAAAAAAAAAAAGGAGGCGGATTGGCAATAGATGTTAGCTCAGAGCTGATCTTCCTCAGCAAAAAGAGTAGGATTAGCATGTATGTTAGCTCAGGGCTGATCTTCCTCACAAAAAAAAAAAAAAAGATGGATAATGTGTTATAAATCTCAAAGGAGGTTGGTGATAGTGTGCAGTGTTTTCAAAACTTATTTCGTTGCAGAAAATTTTTATTATAGAATCTTTTGGAACAATATACCATACATTTTGATCTCCACCAGTTCAAGAAAATGGGGGCAGGGTGGAAGATAACTAGTGAGTAAGACGGGAGAGCCATCTTTGTATATTGGAGAAAACCACATAACCTACCACTGGGAATTCCTTTCTACCCCATGGAACTTTTTGTAGTCACAGAATCCACTGGAAATTTGGTTGAAGTATGGAATCATTCCTCTGAAAATTGTACCATGTCTGTATGTGTGTTGCCTTCTCTGTAAGCCCAAAATATGCTAAGGGTTAACAATAATGACCCATTAATTTTCTTTTAATATACAATTTTACAAACTTAAATTTCTTTAATATGCTTATTGCAAAAATACTAATAAAATACAGAAGTGTATGAAATAAAAAGTAGTATTTCCCTCATCCTATGGCCTCCTGTGTACTCCATCCCTTTTTCTCAGAGCTCACTTTTAACAATTCTCTGTGGATATCCAAATACATTTAAAAACATAAGTGGGGTTATTCTACCATTTGCATTTGTAAAATTTACTCTGTCATGGACATTTTTCCACATGAGGGCATATTGATTTAGCTTATTCTTTTAAAAACTTCCTGGTATGCTGTACTATAATTTTCCATCCTCCCCACTCGCCATTTATTAATCCATTTAACAAATATTTATTGAGTAGGCTATGGGTGAGGTATCCTGCTAGGCTAGAGAAAGAGCAATGAACAAAACAGATATGGTTCCTACTCTTAGGGAGCTAGTAGGAGACAAGTCATAAACAGCTCGGTTAAATAACTAGAGATCGTGAGTATAGCTATGCAGGAAAACAAACAGACAATCCTAGATGAGAGGAGGAGTAACCAGGGGAACGAAGTCAGTTTTGTGATGAGACTTGATGGATGAGCCTGGAGAAGAACTGGAGGAGTAGCATTCCAGGCTTTTGCAAACAATTTCATTATGAACAATCAATAAGTACTCAATGATTGCTTGCTCTTTGCCAGCAACTATGCTAGAGTGTGAGCATTCAAGGTGAACAATTAAAATTTGGTCCTTGTTCTTGTGGGAGATCAAGATTTGGCCACCCTGAAATATATCTCTTTACCTTGATTGTTTTCTCTGAGGGACATTTGACCTCCCCCACTAACTGCCTAAAGAATTTGACATGGTGGCTCCTTCCTGGAACAGATCTTCTATCATGATGGCTATAAAGATAATGTAGGATAGAGGTTACAATAGCAAAGGCACCAAGCCTCTTTTATCAAAAAACTCTGTCTCTCCCTGACCACATTATCTATAGATGACCCCAAAAAGAATTGTCCTCCTGCCCTCTGAAGTCCCAGGCCACTACCCACCCCCAACACGCTCCTCGCCTTTAGCTGCAATACTTAAGCAAGCAGCTTAGACAGAGGGACGAGTTGCTCATTTCTGAGTTTCTCCCATGTATACCTGTTATTAAACTTGGTATTATTTTCTCCTGCTAACCTGTCTTGTTAATTATTTGGCCAGCCAGAAGAACCTTAAGGGAAAGGGCAGAGGGAGATTCTCCCTGTTCCCCCGACATTCTCTTGGAGCCTGCATTTTAGGGTAATTAAATAAAATATAAAAGACTTCAACACAGTGGCTGGAACAAAATAATTGCTCAATAAATGTAAATTTGTATTATTATTTAAAAGTTGTTTGCAATATGGCAAGTAAATTTATCTCATTGTTCAAATTTGTCTCCAAATGCTAGTGATGTCGTGTTTTTCAAATGTTTATTTGCCATTTGAATATCTTCTGTAATTTGCTTGTACTTATATATCCTTGGTCATCATTTTACTGGTTTGTTTTCCTTTTACTGATGGGTTTGTAGTTCTTCATATGATACAGATATGGCAACCACTTGTCTGTTACATGTGCAAATATTCTCCCTCCACCTCCCGTTTGTTGTCTTTTAGTTTCACTAGTGGCATCTTTAAACATGTGGACTTTTGAAATTTATTGTAGTTAAATATTTCAATTTTCTTCCTAATGACTTTGGGAGAAATTTGATCTAGATTACATGTAAAAACTTTGCAAAGACGTATGCTACAAATATAAACAGTGATGTCATCAAGGTGTGTGTGGAATACCATATTGACAGAGAGCGACAAACGTTTGTTGCAAACCTATATATGCTAGGCACCAGGCCAGGTGTCTATCTACACCAAGTCATTTGATTCCTACAGAAACCTTCCTAAGCAGACAACATTGTTTCCCTTTTTCATCTGAGGGAACTGAGGTAGAGTTCCAAGGTCTCACAGCTAGTGGGTGATATAGTTGAAATGGCCTGCCTGCCCCAACTGTGATCACAAACTCATAATATTTAATTTTACAAATATGCGAAGCCCCTAGCAGTCTGGTTTAAAATTGAGTATGAGATAGGTGTATCCTGGGCTTAAGGGTGGTTAAAGTGAAAAACATCTGCAAGTTCTATTTGATATGATAGCTAAAAAAGTTAAATGAGCATAGGCAACGTTGTACTCTTCAATGGTTGAATCACTCCTGGAACATTGTGATAAAACGTGTCAAAGGTAAACAGCCGGATTAAAGTGGTGAAGACAGATTTTATCTAGTAACTACTGACAGGAGAAAGAGGGGAGCTCCATTCCGGCTTGTGCAGAGGTGCTTTGGACGTTTTAAAGGGAAAATAAGAGAGGGGGAAGATGGGGGCTGAGCAGAGTCAGAGAAGTGAAAAATTACAAAGGGCTGGTCAGTATGAATGCGGTTAGGACAGCTCTATTTGCTGGTTGGCAGCTATGGAAGTCAGGATTCTGTCCTCCCACAGAGATGGGAGAGAGAGGCTCTGTCCTTCCTGATGACTACATTCACAGGAATGGCTCTCAGGTCCTCGAGACAGAGAGGCACTTCTGAGTTGTGAGAGATACATATTCACAACTGTAAGCCCTTTGGGAGGTCAAGGCCTATCATCAGGTGTTGGCTAGAACAAATAGTAAATTCTCCCTGCAGCCTTGAGCATTCTCGGGCAGGCATTTTAATACGGGGGTGGGGGTGGGGGTGGGGTCGGGGTCATCCTAGGGACAGGCCTCATGCTGCTAGAAGTCAAGCTGGAATTAGATCAGGTGTCTTAGTGCAGGGGTGTGCAGGAGCTGTTACGTGCTGAGAGCTGTGCAATTCTCAGAACCACGATTTACGAGCAACATTAGATACAGGGAATGGGAACCAGGATGGTCGAGTCTGAAATCACATCATACAGGAACCTTGAGAGCATTGAGTTTACTCTAGAAAAGGTAAAACCTAGGGAGTGTAACTCTCTTCAGCCACATCTAAGAAGGCTATGAGGACCAGAGATCCCTCCAACATGTGACAGTCCGGGGGGGAGGGGGAGTGGGCAGTGGTAGTTGCAGGGAGTAGACTTTTGCCTAAAGAAAGAACGAACTTTTCTGGAGGTTAGGCCCGCTCCGTCTTGGAAAAGGCTGCATGGCCACAGAATGCGCTCTTCATCTTGGGAGCGCTGGAGCGGGCGGAGCTGCACGTAGGTAGGCGGCTTCAAGTTTCTTCCAAGTAAAACTTCCTATGATTGTTTCCACCAAGCGAAGGAAGGAAAGAGCCTAGCGAAGGCGTGCTCAGTGGGGATACTGCGGGGTGCGAGAGAGCCGAGAGCAGGAGGACCGAGAAGGGTTCTGGAGAACCTGGGAATCTCCTTGGCTCTGAAGCCAGGCTGAAGAAGGGTGACGGGGCATTTGCTGCTCGGTCCCGAGCAAACAGCGGCCTCCTTGCTGAAGTTCCGTGAAGAGCGCGCGGCAGAAACACCAGAGCTAGTTGCAGGGCAGAACTCGCCTCGAAGAGCCGCAGCGCTGGAGGAAGGCGGCGGGCGCAGCGGCAGCCCGGCGCCGGCACCCGGGCACGCGCGGTCGGGCGGGGCACGCGGCTCGCACGCGCCGCCGGCGCCCGGAAGGAGGCGGGGCCGCCTCGCGCGCCCTTCACTTAAACCTGGGGGCGCCGGCCGCGCGCTCCCCAAGGCGCCTCAGCCGAGCGCCGAGCGGTCGATCGCCCTCGCTCCCGCAGCCTGCTCTCCGCTCGCCGGCGGCTCCACCCGCCATTGTGTAAGTGCGACTGCAGCCCGGCGCGCCGCCCGCGTCCTCGGCGCGCGGGCCGTGGGATCGGCGGGAGCGCGGGAGGGGGCGGCCGCCTCTCGCTCCCGCGGAGTCCCCGGATGGTGACGGATGCGCGGGGAGAGGCTGCGAGGGGCGGCCCGGCGGGGGCACGCGTGGCGCCCGCTGGCGGCGCCCCGGAATCCCGCGGGGCTCCGGCCTCCCGTGTCCTCGCTCCTCCCCGCGCGGCGCCCCCGGCCGAGTCGCGCCCGGGCTGGAACGCCGAGCGCCGGGCTCGCTCCAAGGTCCGCCCCTTAGCACGCCTCCCGGAGCATTGCATTAAAGCGGCCAGAGGTTCTGGCGAGTTCGCGCGCTGTTTAATTAGACAGGAGAAATTCTAACGTGGCATTTTTATTTTTTTATCGCAGAGGCCAATAATCCGATATGGAGCATGCCTTTACCCCGTTGGAACCCCTGCTTCCCACTGGTACTGTATTTCTTCCACGTTTTACGGTGTCATTGACGTGCCGCTCCCCAGAGCTCTGAAGAGTTACAAGGGCTGGACTGTAGACGGAGGATGGTTTACAGTCCGCCTCTGATTTCCTAGCTCTGAGCACTTAGGCTTGTCACTTAACCTCTCGTGCCTCAGTTTCCTCATCTGAAAAAACGAGGATAGATATTAGTCCTTGCCGCATGGAGTTGTTGTGAGGACTAAGTGACTTGATATGCTGTATGCATTCCACCTGGAGAAGAGTAAGCACTACCTGAAATGTTAGCTGTTAGGCCTCCAACCGCAGACTAGTCTCTAACAGCAGAACATTAGGCACCAAAGTAAAGATCAGCCTGTCCGTTGTGCATTTTTAATCCACTGAAAGTGCCCGAGATTTTCCAATAAAACATTAGTTAGTGGCTATATAAAACGTTTTAAAGATACAACACTCAAGGATTTTTAGTTTCAAATTATTGTGATTCAGATGGAAATAGAGGGAATAAGTGTTGGAGGCTAATTGTTAGTAGCATTCATGCTCATGTAGTAGTTGACTTGTGTGATAATTTTGTAATATTAAATATATTTTTTATTTACCGGTTTTTATTGTGTTTCTGTTGGGTAGAACTTCTGGTTTGTCAGTTTATAAATTTAAACGGAATGCATAATTTTTTAACTTTTAGAGTTGTTTTCAGTTAACACATGAATTCCTGGGTTTTGTTTAGGGTACTGAATTTGCTTTGAACTTGACAATTTTTCCACATCCTGGGAGTGTTGGTGGTAAAACATTAAAGAATAAAAGTAGAGGACTTGACTCCTTACTCTCCATTCACTATGCTAAGTTGTTTACATACACCTTTATAGCTTATTTACAGGTGAAGGAAAACAGAGACAGAACGAGAATCTGAACCTAGATATGGTTGACTTGGTTAGGAGGTTGGGTGTTTCATTATTACCGTACACAGCATTTCAAAAGTTCAGAAAAGCATTGGCAAACATAAACATTTTGCAAATTAAATATCATCGTTCTCAACTATCTGGTAATAGCTGGATCAACAGCATTTGCAAGAGTAAACGTGAGCCAGGTGGCCCGTTGACTTTCAGATTTGTTACTAAAACCTAAGCACTTTACTGACTGAAGATTTCTAGCGTTTTCTAGATTGAAGGCAGTTTATCATAGAGATAGTGAGTGTCACATAGTAAAGTTTAGACCCAGGAATCAGAATCTCTGGGTTTAAATCCTAGCTTTGCCACTTACTAGTTATCTGACCTTGTATTTCAGTTTCTTTATCTGTAAAATAGGAATACTTCGCAGGGTTATTGTGACTGTAAATGAGTTGTAATACATGTAAAGCCCTTCGTGTCAATAGCGATGAGCTGTTATATTGGGCAGTAAGTTTAAAGGGAAAACAAAAAGGCAATTGGATTTCAGGGTCAATGCTGATATGGAGAAGGTTTGGAGCAATAGACTGTAGTTAAGACAGACAGCTCTGCTCCCTCTGTTTTTGGCAAAGGCTTGGTAAGAGGGCTTTGATGCCTTAAGTCAGACCCTTGTAAGCCCGGCACTGGAGTAGGGCATATGGGGGAACTGTAAGAGCTGTGATATCCTGTAGAAGCACAGATCCAAGGAGAGGGAATCCAGTGCTCCCCTGGGGGCTTCTGTGTGATTTAGTGGTTCTCACAGTTTCTTCCTCTCATTCTTCTGGGTAAAAGCATGTAGAGATTCCTGTCTCATCTCAAGCCCTGGCCTTGAGACGAGGGCCCCAGGCAAGTTTATGGTTGACTCTAGACGTGTAAGAGATGTTTAAAAACAGAACGTTGTATTATGAGGGACCAGTGCAATGTCCAGCCCTTTATAGTAATTCAGTCACTATTAGAGGTTAGAGAGATTACCTTCACCAAACAGACATTTAATACTTATTTAGCAGAGAAGTCGTTTTTCTGTTAATAACTTCTGTGAATTTGATTTGTAGGCATGATATACCTGTAATGCTGACTCACATTTACTATAGTGGACAATCTAACAATTAAGCTGATTCTCTTACGATTAACTAATTGCTAAGTGGACCAAAATGCTTGTGTTTCTGGGATGGTCTAGCTCAGATTTTTAAAAAATAATCTTTATTTTTTGTAACTAAAGTAAGGGCTTATTATTTAAAGAAAAACTATTGTCAAAACCTAGAATGTGCAAGTTTCCTGTAATCCCTCTTCTAGAAGTAACTATTAACTGTTGGCATAAGTCCTAAATACTTATTTTGGTACATATGCCCAGTATATTGTTGCTCTTGTTTTAAGCAAAATGGATTCATACTATCAATTGTTTTGTAAATTACTCTTTTGGGGCAAGGATTGAAAATATATAAATATTTTTTACTATAAACATTTATGTGCTCTTTGTTCAATTTTTTTCAAAATAGAAGTGTTTCTAAAGTAACAAGTCCATCCTACTTACCAGAGATTATCATTCTAAAACTTTGTGTTCTTCTAAATGGTGTGTATATATAAATAAGTAAATAAAATAGGACCTATTTTACACCTTTTCCTGCAACTTTTTTCACTTACTACTTTGTTATGGTCCATTTGTATAGATATTCCAATTTTGTTTTTTTAATGGGCAGTATAAACTCAAATGAACTAGTCTTTCTTAATAGACATTTAGGTTATTTCTAGTTTTTATTGTTATAATCTACAATGCATATCTTTGATCATAATATTTCTGCATATTTATGTGAGTATATCAGGCTACATTTCTAGAATTGGAATTGCTGGATCAAAGGGTATGTTTGCATTTCTGTTATCAAGAGGAACTAACAACTAGTTAGTGTATATCCTTTGATGCAAGGTGCTGTGGGGGATACAAAAGTGAACCCTTCTATCCAGGGGTTTATGGTCTTTTGGAGAGTCAAGAACAAAATGAGGATTCTAGTTAGGTGTTGAAATTATGTGGTATAGAACCCACATAGGAACCGTAGGGACTCAGGAGGAGATGAGGACAGGCTGGGATAGGAAAATAGATCTGGAGTGGACAGATAGACATCTCCTGGGCCTCCAGAAATGCCCTGGATTTAAATGGAGAGAGGCCTAGGGGAAGCAGCAGAGCCCTGCAGGTGATGGTCTGACTGTGACGAGTTCACCTGGTGGTGAATGAAGAGAGAGAGAGTCTGGCTAGGTTGGAGAGTGCAGATGGAGATTTTGGAAGAAAGCGGTTGAGCAGTGAGGGTAAAACCAGATTATGGAGGATAGAGAAATTGAATGCAGGGTATGAGAGAGAAAGTTTTTGAAGTTTCTGTGTCCTTCCTCCTTTGGAACATTCTATACGAGGCAGCCTTTTATATACCCTGAAACTCAATTAATTTGTGTCATCCATGTCATGATTCTGCATTGTGATCATATATAGGTTGAAGTCCTTATCTTGGCCTTGAAGACCCTCCAAGATCTGATTCCTAGCTGCTTTTCCAGAATACTTTTTTTATCGTTCACCTCTCTATGCCCATTCCAAACTGAACGACCCACTGTTGACTTATGTGAACGTTTGTACCAGCTTCAATACTCCTGCCTTAGCTCGTGCTACATTTATCACGTGGAATGTTCTTTTCCACTCCTTAGAATTGTTCTTAAGTTTTAGCCATTCCGGTGGGTGTGTAGAGGGATCTCTGTGATTTTAATTTGCATTTCTCTTATGGCAGAATGCTCATCTTGTTACATGTTTATTGGGTGTTTTCATATCTTTTGTGAAATGTTTATGTCTCTTGCCATTTTTCTGTTGGGTTGTCTTTTGTTTTTTACATCAATTTGTAGGAGTTTTTTTTGTGTTTTAAATTGAGATATAATTGACATACAACACTGTATTAGTTTTAGGTATACTAGATAATGGTTTGCTGTGTATATTTTTGGGAAATGATTACCAAGTAGGAGTTTCTTTATATATTCTGGATACAGTTCTTTAAATCTTGATTTTATCATCAATGAAATAGAGAGAATGACACTTTCCAAGGAGAGCTGTTGTGAAGATTAAAGAATATCTGTAAAGTATTTAACACTGATACATGGTAAGAGCAGACATTTGAATTGTTTCTCTAATTGCCTTCTTAACATTTTATCTAAAGGTTTTTTTTTTCAGTTGAGAAGAATAATATTTAAATGGTGAGGGCATACTATTGCTGTTTTAAACTCTATAAATATAGGTGCCTTTTCAAAATATTCTTATAAATCTGGACTTTTTTTGCTTTGTTCCTCAGAGTCTGTGATCATTTTAGTTTTTATCATGAAGCTTTAATATTTAGAACTCCATATGTTTGAAAGCAAAGTTTATTTATTTTAAACACTTCATAAAATAAAAGTGAAAAGTCAAACCATCCTCACAATCATTATTTCACATGTGCTTATTTCACAAACTTAAGACACAGAGCAAACAGATACAGGGGTTTTAATTTCTGGTTTAATAAAAATACGGATGTTATTTTTAAATTTTTGTGTATTTTTATGACATAGTACATAGGCATTAATAAGTTAGAAGGTATAGATTTAAAAAATGAAATAAAAATGCCATATTCCAGTCTTTTGGAGATTACCACTGTTATCTTCATGTATGGGTGTATTTGGTATGTGAGTATTTATATTTATGTCCTGCCAGTTATTTGCTATGTATAAATATACAGTTAGGTATTTTTTTTGCTGAGGAAGATTCACTCTGAGCTAACATCTGTTGTCAATCTTCCTCTATTTTGTATGTGGGTCGCTGCCACACCATGGCTGCCAATGAGTGGTGTAGGTCTGCACCCAGGAACCGAACCCGGGCCCCTGAAGAGCGCGCCGAACTTAACCACTAGGCCACAGGGCCGGCCCCGAGGTATTTTAAACCAAAATAAGAACATGCTGTAAGTTGCTTTATTCAGTTCATAACTCCACTTTTCCATGTCAAATTTCATAATATCTAATACCATCCATATTTAAATTTTCCCATTGTTCCAAAAATAACTTTTCCAGTTTGTTCCAAACTAGGACCCCCGTGCATTTAGTTCAGCCTTTGTAAATCTAGCACAGTTGTCCCTCACGTTTTAGGTCCTTAACATTGAATATTGACATTTTAAATAAAGCTTTTACATCACTCTTAAGTGGATCCAGTGGACTAAAAAATACAGCAATTTGCTATGGATCATCATTCACTTAAAAAAAATATAATAAACTCTGAGTCAAAAGTTCCATTTTATTTTCCCCACATAATTTGATCATCATAAATAAATTTTATGCGAAAGTCTTGTATCTGTTACTCTATATTTCTTTGCAAAAAGGTTATATGCATTTAAATTTTAAAAAGATTCCTGTGACCATAATGCTCTTGGGAGTTATTTCTTCTGAACTGAATTACCATTGTTGAGGTTTATTCTGAACTGAATTACCATTTTAAGTATTATGAGTATGTACTTGAGCAAGTCAATGTAATTATATTACAAATTTTTGTAATAACTAACATTTACATAACACTGTGTGCTAGGCATAGATTTAATGCTTCAACAGGATAAAGCCTATAGAAAAGTTTTGGAACTAGAAAACCCAGGTTTGAGTTTTAGCCACCCTCTTCACTAGTTATGTGACCTTGGGCATGTCATTTAATTTCTTAGAGCCTTAGTTTCTTTATCCGTGTAAAATAAGAATATATCCAAACATGAAGTCCTTGGGAAAATTTAAGATACAAAGTATGAAAAGCAAGTTTAAGAAGTGGAGTCCTATGCAAATACAGAATACTTTCCACTATATGAACTTTATTATACTGATTATTAAATTTTGAAATCCTTGCATTCTTTTTCTAATTAATTCTCAAAGGAGATACCTACATATTTTAGTAGTCCAGGTAGGTGAAAGTATTCAGGCAAGTCTACCAGAACTATTCTCTTTGTTCTCTGAATTTTGTGTTTTTCTTCCGTGCTTGTTGAACTTTGTTATTTGTGGATGCATGAAATTATGAATAGTGGACGTAGTTTTTTTTTTTTTTAATTTTTTTTTTTTTGTGAGGAAGATCAGCCCTGAGCTAACATCCATGCCAATCCTCCTCTTTTTGCTGAGAAAGACGGGCTCTGAGCTAACATCTATTGCCAATCCTCCTCCTTTTTTTCCCCCAAAGCCCCAGTAGATAGTTGTACGTCATAGTTGCATATCCTTCTAGTTGCTGTATGTGGGATGCGGCCTCAGCATGGCTGGAGAAGCAGTGTGCCGGTGCCTGCCCGGGATCCAAACCGGGCCGCCAGTAGCGGAGCGTGGGCACTTAACCGCCAAGCCATAGGGCCGGACCTGAATGTAGTTTTTTTGATGCCTCACGGTTAAGTGGTGATTGTATTCAGTATAATGTTCATGCCATCTCTTATACCTGGAACTTAATTTCCGTTGAAAATGCCTGATTAAGTTCACAAAAGGCATAATAAAACCTCAAGATGGGTATTAGCGTTTCCCGATTTACTAGTGGCCAATTTGGGAATCCCTGGGTAATGTGTACCTGAAGTTCTGACTCCTTCGTAATGGTAAAGTGTATACTGGTCACCTACATCAGTAGTTCTTTGTATTTTGCAGCAACAGACAGACCTCTCAAGAATTGGTGATGACGTTCATAGGTACCAAACATGGCCTTAACCTTAAACTATTAACTCCCTTCTTTAATCTCTACTCAGCAAATCATAGTAAGAATAACATAAGGGTAGATTTGAGTCATTTACATTTGCTTTTATTTTTAAATTAAAGATTAAAGATACTTCAATATATAGTAGTAAGACACTTCTGGTCACATCTCCCAACTAAGTAAGCAATCTTGTTAGAAACTTCTGGTTTAGTCTCTTGTCTAGATCTGTGCTGTCCAATACAGTGACCGCTAGCGACATGTGGCCACTGAGCACTTGAAATATGGCTAGGGTGACTGAAGAACTGCATTTATACTTTAGTGTAAAACTCCACTCAGTTATTGGAAAAATTTTAAGTGTTTGGAACAATGTTTTAGTTTACTGGGGCTGCCATAACAAAGTGCCATGGCGTGGGTGGCTTAAACAATAGAAATTTATTTTCTCACAATTCTCAGGAACTCCAAGATTAAGGTGTTGGCAGGTTTGGTTTCTTCTGAGGCCTCTCTCCTTGGCTTGCAGGTGGCCGTCTTCTTGCTGTGTCCCCACATGTTGCTCCCTGATCTGTGTGTCTTCTGTGTTCTAATCTGTTCTTATAAGGATACCTACCAGTCATACTGGATTAGGCCCACCCATATGACTTCATTTTACCTTAACTGTCCCTTTAAAGGCCCTATCACCAAATATAGTCACATTCTGAGATACTGGAGGTTAGGACTTCATAAGAATTTGTCGGGGACACAATTCATCCTAAAATAGATTGGGTATTTCAATTTACTTTTTCAGCTGTGAATTTTTTTTAAGTTGACTTGGTCTTGTATTTCAGAATTCTCATGATTACCAAGTAAGGGAGGTTTTAATAGCACTCCAGCAAAATATAGCTGGTATATGAATCAAAAAGAGTCAGTTTTGGTCTTATTTAGTTGCTGTTTTGTACTTACATAGCAAAATTTTCTCTGTTCCTTTGGTGCTTCTTGAGTATCTAGAAAAATAAAAAGATTGGCAGACTTTACTGTGAAAGTGTTTAGTCTACAGCCAGTTTAATATAGTAGAAATGTAATTTCGTATGTAATTTAAGATTTTCTAGTTGCTTCATTAAAAAGGTAAAACAAATGAATTCAATTTTAATTATATATTTATTTAACCTAATGTATCTAAAATGTTATTTCAACATATAATCAGAATAAACAGTTATTAATGCAATAGTTTACATTATTTTGTACTAAATCTTCAAACTCCAGTGTGTAGTTTATACGTCTAGCACGTCTCAATTCAGATGCTAAATTTTCATTAGAAATACTGGATCTACATTTAGATTGTCATAATTTGTCAAATATTTTGCTTTTATTCATATCAGCAAGGAGCAACTCATAGACTCATAATTTTGGAATGAACTTTGTACACAGGGAATAGAATATTCCTTTTCCAAGGAAAGCCTTTGGAAACAGGTATTGGAGATAGAACTGGGACTAAAACCTGGGTTTTCTAACTATATATTTTTCCTAATATCAACATGGCTTTTTTGTTCTTTAAGTTAAAGCACCATGTCTGCTTTGAAACTTGGAAAACTTGCAGGGTTTTTTTTTTTTTTTAAAGAAACTTTCATCTCTTTGTGGATGGCAAAGAAACCTCTGGCTAAAGCTGCTGCTTAAAGGTTGTGATATTTTTGTTATCTAGGGCTAGCTAAAACATCTAAGAGACAAAGCAGTAGATTTTCCAGTTTCCAGGGTTAATCCTCTTAGTTTACTCTCCTACCCAATTAGAAATCCACTCTGGCAGTCTTCAAGTCTCTTGAATGTTCATGGGAAATTTCCTGCTTTGAGTATACATGCTTTTGTTGGTATATAACTCATAATTGTTGGAATCCTTCCTTTTTGTTCTCTTTAGTTTATTTCTAACTTACTAAGACTTGCTGCCATAACCACAGTTCACTTTGTGTGTTTGATGTAGTTTAACTTTTCCCTGTATTTTACTTGATTTTCATATTTGCCTTAATTTTTGTTGTTCTTTTAATTAGTTTCATTATATTTGATGACAAAAATGTTTGGTTTATCCTCACTGTTAATGGCAAAATTGTTTCTTTTGCCTTAAGTAATATCTCATTAGCTTTATAAGGCATCTTTTCCACATCATCCAGAGAATCAATTTCCTGTGTTTAGTGGTATTAAGTCTCTGTAGCATCCCCCCTCATCTTTTCCATATTAGCATATTAATAGCTACGTGCTTTTAGAAACTAAAGCTTCTAAATTGAATTTAAAAATAATCTTAAATCTTAAAAAAAGTCTTCTAAATTGATACTTTGTAGCATTCTGAGAAATAATAGTATTTCTTTAGATGTAACAATTGGAAATATCAAGTGAAGCTGTGGGCACAGTTTTAATATTCAGAATGCTAAAATGTTATGGCTTGATCACACCAAAAAAAAAAAAAATCTTCCCTGGGTTTTGATACATAACACCAGATGTCTTTGGAGGTTTTCTAGGAAAATGAGGTGTGTTCGTGCATTAACTTCCCATCAAATGAATTTTATTACCTTTTTTTCTTGGTTAAATCCCTCAGGAAGAGTTATTCTTTGTAGGTGGCAAACAGATGCTCAAACAAATGGATTTCATTCTGAGAGTATTCCTGTATCTTTATCACACCATTGTCTTTGAAGGTATTCATTTATCACAGTGGAATAGTTTCTTTTGTTTTTATGGCTTCCATAGAATTTAAGCTTTTGATTTACTCTTAGGTCACGAGGAAGTTTGTGGCTTCCGGCCCAATTGCTGCTGTTTGTGTTGAGGCAACTTTATTTTTCTTTTTCAAAGTAGGAAAACTGCTCTTGCAGTGTCTTGCTAACCTAAGTAAAAATGCTGTGCATAGTGAGTCTTACGCATAGAGAGAAGACCTTAGAAATCTTTGTGTTCCCAAGGCAAGTGTGTCTTCATTAGCATCACTCTGAGATGGCTATCTGGATTTTTTGGTTGAACATTTCAGGTAGCTCTGTCTTTTTGAGAAAACATATACTATTGGACAACTGATTGTTAAAAATGTGTATTGAAAATAAGCTGAAATTGACCTTTAGTTATCTTATTTTCCAGCTGAAATTGTACAGGAGACTTTTACTTGCTTTCTGCTTAATTGCCTTCAAATATTGAAAAACCTGGACCAGATTTTTCTTATTTTTTCTCTTTTTCCATGCTAAATGTTATAGTCATTTGTTCAACAATTATTTGAGTGCCTGCCATGTACCAGAGACCATTCTAGGCATTGGAAGACATACCAGCAATTTTCCTTACAGTTCATACTTTACTGATCCACTACCCAGTGTAGGCATCAGTAATTTTCTTTTGGAAAATCAGATGTTCTTCTCAAGAATGCTTACTGGGAGCCTGTTTTCCATTTTTTTAAAGAGTTTATTTTTTTTAGAGTAGTTTTAGGTTTACAACAAAATGAAGAGGAAGGTGCATAGATTTCCCATTATACACAGGCATGGCCTCCCCCCTTATCAGCATCCCTCACCAGAGTGGTACATTTGTTAGAATTGATGAACCTATATTGACACATCATAATCACCCAAAGTCCCTAACTTACATTAGGGTCCACTATTGGTGTTATACATTCTGTGGGTTTGGACAAATGTGTAATGAAATATATCAATCATCATATCATACAGAGTATTTTCATTACCCTAAAAGTCCTCTGTACTCTGCCTATTTATCAACCACCGCCCCCCACCAGCAACCACTGATCTTATTTTCTCCATAGTTTTGCCTTTTCCAGAATAGCATATAATTGAAATCATATAGTATGTAGCTTTTTCAGACTGGCTTCTTTCACTTCACTTCTTTCACTTATTATTACACATTTAAAGTTTCTCCATATCTTTTCATGGCTTGATAGCTCCTTTCTTTTTAGTGCTGAATAATATTCCATTGTCTGGATGTACCACAGTTTGTTTATCCATTCACCTACTGAAGGACTTCTTGGTTGCTCCCAAGGTTTGGCAATTATGAATAAAGCTGCTGTAAACATCCATGTGCAGGTTTTTGTGTAGACATAAGTTTTCACCTCCTTTGGGTAAAGACCAAGGAGCACAGTTGCTGGATCATAGGTTGAGTATATTTAGTTTTGTAAGAAGCCACCCAACTGTCTTCCAAGCTGGCTGTACCATTTTGCATTCCCACCAGCAATGTATGAGAGTTCTGTTGCTTCACATCCTCACGAGCATTTGGTATTGCCAGTGTCCCAGATTATGGCCATTTTAATAGGTTTGTAGTAGTATCTGTGGTAGTGTTGTTTTAATTTGCATTTCCCTGATGACATATGGAGCATCTTTTCATATGCTTATTTGCCATCTGTATATCTTCTTTGGTGAGGTGTTTGTTAAGGTCTTTGGCTCATTTTTAAATTGGGTTGTTTTCGTATTGTTGAGTTTTAAGTGTTTTTTTTGTATATTTTGAAAAACAATCCTTTATCAGATATATCTTTTGCAAATATTTACTCCCAGTCTGTGGCTTGTCTTCTCATTCTCTTGACATTGTCTTTTCCAGAGCAGAAGTTTTTAATTTTAATGACGACCAATACGTCAATTATTTTTTTCATGTATTGTGCCTTTGGTGTTGTATCTGAGAAGGCATCACCATACCCAAGGTCATCTAGATTTACTCCTATGTTATCTTCTGTTGATTTTATAGTTTTGCATTTTATATTTGGGTCTGTGATCCATTTTGAATTGATTTTTGTGAAGAGTGTAAGGTCTGTGTCTGAATTCATTTTTTTGCCTGTGTATGTCCAGTTATTCCAGCACTGTTTGTTGAACAGACTATCTTTGCTCCATTGTATTGAGTTTGCTGCTTTGTCAAAGATCAGTTGCCTATATTTATGATGGTCTATTTCTGGGTTCCCTAATATTTTCCATTGATGTATTTGTCTAATCTTTTGCCAGTATCACATTGGGAAAGCTTTGAGTTTCTCACCATTAAATATGTTTGGTGTAGGTATTTTGTGGATAGTCTTTATCAAGTGAGAAAGTTTGCCTCTATTCCTAGTTTACTGAGAGCTTTTTTTTTTTTTGGTACAGAAGATTAGCTCTGAGCTAACATCTGTTGCCAATCCTCCTCTTTTGCTGAGGAAGATTGGCCCTGGGCTAACATCCTTGCCCACCTTCCTCTACTTTATATGTGGGATGCCTGCCACAGCATGGCTTGATAAACAGTGCGTAGGTCCGTGCCCAGGATCCGAACCCATGAACCCCCGGCTGCCGAAGCAGAGCACGCAAACTTAACCACCACACCATGGGGTGGGCCCCTACTAAGAGCTTTTTTGTTTTTTATCATGAATGGATGTTGGATTTTTCCAAATGTTTTTTCTGCATATAGTCATATGATCATGTTATTTTTCTTTTTTATTCTGTTGATGCAATGGATTACATTAATTGATTTTTGAACATTGCATCAGTTTTGCATGCCTGAAATAAATCCTGCTTGGTCATTGTGTATAATTCTTTTTGTACTTTTTTTGGATTCAATTTGCTAATATTTTGTTGAGGATTTTTGTGTTTGTGTTTATAAGAGATATTGGTCTGTAGTTTTGTTTTCTTGTAATGTCTTTGTCTGGTTTTGGTATTGGGGTAATGCTGGCCTCATAGAATGAGTTAGGAAGTATTCCCTCTGCTGCTATCCTCTGAAAGATCTTGTATATAGTGGGAATAATTTCCTTTTTAAATGTTTGGTAGAATTCACCAGGTACCCATCTGGGTCTTGTGCTTTCTTCTTTTTTGTGGATCTCATTTCTTTTTTGTTTTTATTATTTTATTGAGGTCACATTGGCTTATATTATTGTGTAAATTTCGAGTGTACCTATTATATTTTGGCTTCCGTATAGACTGCATTGTGTTCACCACCAAAAGTCTAGTTTCCGTCTGTCACCATACATATGTGCCCCTTTCCCCCTTTTGCCCTACCCCAACCTCCTTCCCTCCTGGTAACTGCCAATCTGTTCTCCTTAGCTATGTATTTATCTTCTACATATAAGTGAAATCATATGGTATTTGTCTTTCTCTTTCTGACTTATTTTGCTTAGCATAATACCTTCAAGGTCGATCCATGTTGTTGCAAGTGGCACAATTTTGTGTTTTTTTTTTTTTTTGTGGCTGAGTAGTATTCCATTGTGTATTTGTACCACATCTTCTTTATCAATTCATCCATTGATGGGCACTTGGGTTGCTTCCAAGTCTTGTCTATTGCCAGTAATGCTGCGATGAACTTAGGGGGTGCATATATCTTATTGAATTAGTGTTTTCATGTTCTTTGGATAAATACTCAGAAGTGGAATAGCTGGATCGTATGGTATTTCTATTTTTAATTTTTTGAGGAATCTCCATACTGTTTTCCATAGTGGCTGCACCAGTTTGCATTCCCACCAGCAGTGTATGCGAGTTCCCTTTCTACTACATCCTCTCCAATACTTGTTATTTTTTGTCTTTTTAATAATAGCCATTCTGACGGGTATGAGGTGATAACTCATTGTAGTTTTGATTTGCATTTCCCTAATAGTTAGTGATGTTGAACATCTTTTCATTTGCCTGTTGACCATCTGTATATCTTCTTTGGAAAAATTTCTGTTCATATCCTCTGCCCATTTTTTGATTGAGTTGTTTGTTTTTTTATGTTGAGTTGTATGAGTTCTTTGTATATTTTGTAAATTAACCCCTTAGTGGATATATATGATTTGCAAATATTTTCTCCCAGTTGGCAGGTTATCTTTTCATTTTTGTTGGTGGTTTCCTTTGCAGGGCAGAAGCTTTTAGTTTGATGTAGTCCCATTTGTTTATTTTTTCTTTTGTTTTCCTTGTCCGAGGAGACATGGTATTCAAAAAGATACTGCTAAGACCAATGTCAGAGAGCATACTGCCTATGTTTTCTTCCAGGAGTTTTATGGTTTCAGGTCTTGCATTCAAGTCTTTAATCCATTTTGAGTTAATTTTTGCATATGGGTCTTTTGCTTTCTGTTTTGGAAGGTTATTAATTATTGATTCAATTTC
This sequence comes from Diceros bicornis minor, assembly GCF_020826845.1. Lineage (NCBI taxonomy): Eukaryota > Metazoa > Chordata > Mammalia > Perissodactyla > Rhinocerotidae > Diceros > Diceros bicornis. Next base: position 91,905,510 of record NC_080742.1, on the reverse strand, counting down.
TTTAATAGATGTAGGCCTATTCAGATCATCTATTTCTTCTTGTGTGAGTTTTGGCAGATTGTGTCTTTCAAGGAATTGGTCTGTTTCATCTAGATTATTAAGTTTGTGGGCATAGAGTTGTTGATAGTATTCCTATTACTTTTTGATTTCCATGGGGTAGTAGTGATGACCCCTCTGTCATTTCTGTGTTTTACATTATTTTAAATTGTAGCATCTGCATGATATTGAGAATCTTGATCAGGAAGGTTTTGATAAATCATCAGAGAGTCGGTGCTTTAAGACTCCAAAACACCAGGAAAATGGTGCTTTGCATACTCTTCCTTACATTTATAAATTTCCTTGTATGATTTTCTAAGACCTTGCTACTCAAATTGAAGTTACCAGACCAGTGGCATTGGTATTACCTGGGGGCTTATAAGAAATGCAGAATCTCAGGCCCCACTTGAAACTGACAGAATAAGAATCTGCATTTTAACAAGACCCCTACATGAGTCTTATGCTCCTTAAAGTTTGAGAAGCACTGGCCTAAGAAACTTATCAGATTCCTTTTAAAAATAATTGAAATAAAAATAAAATCTCCATCACATTTAAGGATAA